>NC_142337.1:57227000-57528000 GCF_054954075.1 Amborella trichopoda
GTAACTCAAGTGGTGGGTGTATGATTGGAAGTTTTACTTAGGTTCGGATTTAGGACTTCTAAAGCATTTGTGGCTCCTACAAAGATTAGGGCAAGATAGCTTTATAAGTATTGAGCTATCCTATTGACTATGAGTGGATGATAGGAGGCCTAAAAAGAGTAGGAGTTACAAGTAGGAGTGGATGATGTGGCTCCAAAAAGGATTTGGTATGAGTAGGGCAATAATTAGGGTTTGGTTTAAGGATTTTAAGGAAGGGGTATGTTGCTGGTCCACCAAGATAGGAGGATGATGATATGGATTCTAAGGTTGAATTGGGGAAAACTAGGGTTTACACTTAAGCTTGAAGGCTACTGGGTTGGTAGCTGTTGAGCTGATTTACTTAGAGTTTGGAGAGGCATGCCTAAGGGGTTTATGGTGAGGCTTGAACTGGTGATGATTTAGTTGTTGAGGAATCTTAGATGGGGGTGTGCCATGCAATAGGGGACCCAAGCTCAAGTGGGTAGAATATCCGAATCACAAGCTAGGGTTTAAGGAAATCTCTCCACCCAAAGAAGAGGATGGGCTCTAACTTTTGACAAGAGACCCTCAAACCCATGCTAGATTTTAAGAATCACTCTCTCGATACAAGGAATTCAGCAATCACTCTTCTAAAGTTGAACTCTCACCACAATTGGAAACCCATATTTTATTGGAAAACAGTGCAATTAGACCATTTACTTTTACTACAAGGTCACAATGTCCCTTAGCTGCTAGATGTGAAATTAAGTGGTCATGGAGTGCTATTGATAGCTCTCAAAATGCATCAACTTTCTTTCAGACTCTGTAATATATCCTTAGCTGTTTGATTCCACATTTGACGACGAAGGGTGATTGTGACCTTCGAAGACAAAAAATAAGTGGTCTTATAGTATGTGATTCCTATTTTATTACAGCCATAGGGGTACAAGGGTTTGGAGAAGTTTGATTCCATCATTATTTGAGTTAGCTTGGGACTCGAGCTATATCTACTTCAACTTTATACTCCTCTAGATTCTTTCAAAATCAGGTGACTAACTCCTTCATAGTTTTAGAAACTATACCTTATGAAACGTGGATGTACTCTTAAATAAAATAAGGAAACTAATTTAACTTTCAAAACAAGGAAAGAAACAAGTTTAGGAAACTTGCTTGGGTCAAGACGGTAGAGGCCAGGATTTCATAGCCCAACGTCTCTAGATCCATTCCTATGTAACCTTGTCTAAAGAAAAAAAAAAACAAGGAAAGAAACAATTTACCAAAACTATTGAGGCTTGCAATTGTATAATCTTTTTGATCTTTAGCCTAGGGTTTCTAGGACTCATGGAACAAAGAAAACCTAGTACATTAAGGAAGATTGAATTTGTCATTGGTTTTTCTGGCATGCTTTCATCCATGATTAAAGTGCGAAACCTTTCAATACAAGAACCGAAAGTGATAAGGCTCGTAGATCTCAAAGAGATCTTCGATTTAGCTTTGGATGACCCAAAACCAACATCCGACTGAAAAGTTATGCCTTCAGGAAGCAGGCATGAAGGAAGAGGTTTGCATTACCATGTGAATAGGCATCTGGACCTAGCACGATGTTCTGCCTTAGATTATGATTTGGCTCAATATTTTCCTTCTGCAAAATCTTAGTTATTATTTCTTGCTTTACCTGGAAACAAGTGAATCTTCCTATAATATCTCATAGCCAGGTGTAGATCGCCTTAGTATCCTGACATCTTGCCCAATTTGAATGTGTAAGCTACGAAATGAAGATCTAATGAGTACATAGTGAGGTTTCATGTTGGTACGGATTAAATATCTCTAATCATGCGATGGACAACAATCAAATGAGACTAGGTGAGATTGTACAAACCAGTGTTTGAAGAAATGCCGATATGGAATGGGAATTGACTGGTGGGTGGACGAACCAGCCAACCAGGTCCCCCAATCGCTGAATACTATTTTTATTTTTTTTACTGATTTTCATTGGTTTTGACCAATCCAAATTGGTATAGTGGAGGCCAATCCACCGAGACAATCCAGATTTAAAACACTGGTACAAACTCATTTACTAACTATAAGCTGAATCTTAAATATCTGGCCTGCAGTTAGTGAAATAAGAAATTCATAAAATCAAAGCATATTTGCATAAATGGATGAAGAAGAACTGGAGAAGCTCTGCATCCTTAACTGAATGCTTAACATTGGCTTTTAAGATGTCTCCATGAGCTTTCTACTAGCTAGATGAACCCCTGATGTGATCTAGATGCATGCATATCCATTGACGGATGGTGGTTCCTGATCGGGTTATCTCAGCATACAATATATGTGCCACAGCTCATCTCAAGGATCACCAATAAATTCTTGAAATGATACAACCCCTAAGTGGCCATATATGCCATGTTCTTTGAAGAGAATAGGGTCCAAGCTGGCTGACAATGACAGAAATTCGGTGGCTGCTTGGTTCCTTGACATGTCATTGATCAGATCTGCTAAGAAATCCTGGCACCATTCTTGCCCAAACACCCATAAACCTTGATGCGTTTGTCTTTTGTCTAGCTTAGTGGACTGGAAATACTCTTGACTAAAGTCTATAACAAAACCATCTATCCTGCCAGAAGTTTGGCTTGTGTCGCATTAGTGATAAGGAATCAAAGTGGTCCTTGATCATTGAACTTTCTAACCATCAAACATCAACCCTTATTCCTCCAATTTCCCTAGCATGGACTCTTCTGCCACATACTTGCCCAATCATTATGATTGTCATAAATTACAAAGATCACTTCATCTTTATGCAATTTCTATGCATCTTGATGTATGTTTTGTTTTTGTAGCAGATGAGATTTTGATTGGTTAAGAAATTAAATTACCAAAATGAAAGGAAAAAATTATATGCATATATGACTTGCTTTTACGTGCAAACAAGCATTCTTTTGAACTTTTTAAATTTTGTGCCTCACCTATTCTCTCTTGAGCATAGTTCAACACAAGATTTATGGCTCTATGCACTTAATTTAACAAGCTTTTGGAAGTTCTATCTTAGATGATCACTACTGAGATTTTGATGTGGATGTGTCTTTTGGAAGTTACTCAATTTTGCGAACTTGAGGTTGTGGTTTGAGCCCTACTAAACACCCCCCACAAAGTAATATTCTCATGTACTTGAAACTTGAAATTTTAAGGCAACCTTGTAGACTACAGGCATTTTAATCAGGCCCCTTATCTTCACTGTCATGGTTACAGGTTACGATAACTACATCATCTGGTAAGTTCCCATATATAAAGTACTTAGTTGAGGAAATTAATCTGAAACAGTAGCGAGATCGACCTATTGAACATCTATGAATTTAATTCAAGGAAATCACGCAAATAGAATCTTGGCCCTTTGCTTCATTCTCTCACGAAGCTTCTTCAAGTCTCCTTGAATACTCCGGGGTTTTCAAGGACAATGTGAACACTACCTAAACCTATGTCATTGTTATGATATTATCACGCCTTTGCAAAAGTTGTTAGTGTCTGACAATATGTAAGCAAAAAAAGGAATATAAATCCTAACTATTCTTTAGATGAATTTTTCAATGACGATGTAAAGACTACCTAAACCTATGTCATTGTTATGATATTGTCATGCCTTTGCGAAAGTTGTTAGTATCTGACTATATGTATGCTGAAAAAGGAATATAAATCTTGACTGTACTTTAGATGACATTTTTCTGTTGATATGATGATATTTTGTGGTTTGGCATTGCAACTTTGCAGTTCATTTTTTCGACTGCTTTTGATGGGAAAATTAAGGCTTGGCTATATGACAACAATGGGTCCAGAGTGGACTATGATGCTCCCGGACATTGTTGCACAACTATGTTGTATAGTGCTGATGGAAGCAGGTATGTCAAATGCTACTATCAAGACAATGTTATTTTTTAATGGGTGAGCAAAATATTTATTTTGATGAAGTTAACAATAATTGAGTTTAAAACTAAGCACAGTTTTTTGCTCTTCTTATGACGCAGGTTATTTTCCTGTGGAACAAACAAAGATGGAGAGTCTTTTTTGGTGGAATGGAATGAAAGTGAAGGAGCAATCAAACGGTCATACGTGGGGTTTAGAAAGAAGTCAGCAAGTGTGGTGCAATTTGACACAACGCAGAATCACTTTCTGGCTGTAGGTGAGGACAACCAGATAAAATTTTGGGATATGGACAGTACAAATATTGTAGCGACTGTAGATGCTGAAGGTGGTCTCCCGGTGGGTGCTTTGTGATTCACTTTTTTTATTTTTGATGCCTCTCTTTTTGGCACTCAATATCCTTAATAATTGGAGTTTTTGTGTTTTCTGTATTGGCTTTAGAGTCTCCCTCGCTTGAGATTCAACAAAGAAGGAAATCTTCTTGCTGTGACTACGGCAGACAATGGATTCAAAATTCTCGCCAATGCTGATGGTTTGAGGTCTTTGAGAGCCATGGAAAGTCGATCATTTGAAGCACAAAGGGTGTCCATTGAATCAGCTGCACCCAAGGTATCCTTCATAAATTATCCTTGCTATTGAAGATCTATTTTGTCTCAAGACGCTTTTAGACTGCTTTGAGTTTTAGTGGTGGCGCGGTCTCGTGTGGTCCACATTCTGGCAGTCCACCTGGTGCTGCGTCCACAGAACAAAACAAAAAACCCAGCACGCAAAGTGTCAAGGAGAAAAGGAATGGCCTTTAGGCCTGGCTAGTTAGGGTCACGAGGTGCCACAACCTGACATGTAGAGTTCCATTCCTACAAAGGTCCCAAGTTAACATTGAAAAAACTAAAATAAAAAGAATGGTTTGCTTCTCTCTCTTTCTTTCTCAAAAGGAAAGGTCTTGAGGTTGCTCACAAAACCATTTTTGTGCATCTCATTTATTGTCATGTGTTTTTAGGTGTCTGGTGCATCTATGGTTTCTACCATCACTCCAGCTGTGAGCCGAGTTGATCGCTTGGATAGAAGCTCCCCGGTGCGACCCATTGCTTTGATGGTAAGTTGGATCCACAGGGAATTATGGTATAGTTTTTCTATTTTGGAACACTAAATAGAATAACAACCATGTGTGTTGCCTATCGAAAAAGCAAAATGAATCATGCTTGTGCGTACTTGTAAGTTGTAACCCTAAATGTGTTATGCTGATAGTGTTTGGAGACTTTCTCAAATAAATATTTGACATAATTAGTAGTCGGCGTGTGACTTTCCGACAAACTTCGAGTGGGGAATGTGGAGGCTTAAGAGGGAGTGGGGAAGAGATCATGCAATTACAAAGTTACAGTCTAGTTTGTATGTTGATGTCTCATTTTCTGCTGGAGTATCTCATTTTTGGTGAAGAATATACATGCATGCCTAATAATTTGTGTTCTGCTGATATTTCAAAGAAATATGACATTTATAGTGCTCTTAGTGAGTGAGGGGAAGGTGGAGTTAGGAACCAGAACCTTGAGTTACAAATTTCTAGTCTAGTCGATACAGCTGATGTCCCATTATATGCCATTTTATACAAGGATCTCTCTTTTTCTGTGTGGAACATACATGTATACGAGGATATCTCATTTTCAAAAACATATATGTATACTAAAATTTATCAATGAAATGAACCATCGAAAAAGAAAAGTTGCGATACATTTTCGATTGGGAATGTATAATTTTATGCTATAGTCTAATGGACTATGGCGAAACAACGTCCACTATGTCCTTGGTTTCCAATAAAATGGGGGAGGATGATGGGGTGAAGAGTGGCCCATCCCGTGTTCCATGTCATGTTCTGGACTCTGGAGGGTCCCACTATCTCCCTATCACCATCACCTATCATTCCTTTGGGCAGTAATGATCTGATTGGATGAAGGTTTTCCATACTTCATTGAAATATAGTTTACTTTCCCTTATGATTTTCTTGAGATTAGATTTGTCCGTGATGGTACTGTGTCTGTCCATTTTGGGCTTGTGTCTTGCATTTAGATCCATAATTTGAATGGAAACTGGATTTCCTCATTATACAAATACATATATGGAGCATCATCAAACCAAACTGCCCTAGAACGAGACTATGGAGTACAGTTCCGGTCTCATTTTTTTTTCCACCTGTTAATGTGAATTTTGCAGAATGGAGTTGATCCATCTGCAAGAAGTACAGATAAGCCGAGGGTGTTGGATGATATTCCTGAGAAAGCCAAACCCTGGGAGTTAACTGAAATTTTGGATCCAATTCTATGTCGAGTTGTAACCATGCCAGACAGCACGGATCCTGCAGGAAAGGTTTGTGTCATGCTTCACACACTGATTTGGTTTCCCTTTTGGATCTTTTTCATGTGAGAGAGAGAGAGAGAGAGTATGCCAAACCTGAATTTTACTTCACAGGTTTCACGACTTCTCTACACGAACTCCGGAGTGGGCTTATTAGCACTTGGGTCAAACGCAATTCAGAAATTATGGAAGTGGAGCCGAAGTGAGCAGAACCCAACAGGAAAGGTAACATTAATTTAAATGTATGTTGTGACTGTATTTTCCTATTAGTGTTAAAAACTATTTATTATGTGTAGCTGTGAATTGGAATGGGATTACTGATGCAAGTGAAATTAAAGGCCACCGCCAGTGTTGTTCCACAGCACTGGCAGCCGAACAGTGGTCTTCTTATGAAAAATGATGTGTTAGATGTTAACCCTGAAGAGGCAGTCCCATGCATAGCCCTCTCCAAGAATGATTCGTATGTGATGTCAGCATCAGGTGGAAAGGTCTCATTGTTTAACATGATGACATTCAAGGTAACTTGCTGTCAGCATTGTTCAAATGGAAAGTATATTATAATCTACTAAATCATGGTAAAATCATAGTCCATTGGGTTGTCAATTGTCCATTGAAGTGATGGACTCTGATGAAATCTGTTACTCACCCGAAGGTGACATGACTAGTATGATGCCTCAAACTCTCTCTATCTCAGTCCATCATTTCAGCGAATGGTGATGACCCAGGGGACTGGTTTTACACTTTCCATTGGAATATGGGCACTTTGTCGTTCTCAAGTTGCTTGTCTCTTTTGTCCATTATTCCATTTGATGTCATGGAATTTTTTTGTACTTCTTGTTGCAGGTGATGACAACATTCATGGCTCCTCCCCCTGCTTCAACTTTCTTAGCATTTCATCCCCAAGATAATAACATCATTGCCATTGGAATGGAGGATTCGACCATCCATATTTATAATGTCAGGACAGATGAGGTAATTATGGTTCAAGTGAAGTCAACGTTCGAAGGAAAGTATGCTACATTCCAATATAATACAAAAAAAACCATCTCCATTGGATCTTAACGATCCATTTAAGTGATGGTGGGAGATGGGGAACCCACTTTAGCGTTTCTGTCACTATTCTGGTGGATCCCGCCCACCCTCTGTCACAACTCATCACTTCAATGGTTGGTGATGACCCAATAGATTATGGATTTTCATATTCCATTAAATTATAGTATATTTTGCTTGTTCAAAAGCTACTGTGTAGTGGCTTGTGATGGATGATTGTGGTTATTTGCCAGGTGAAAACGAAATTAAAAGGTCACCAGAAGCGAATAACTGGTCTTGCTTTTTCCCACAGCCTTAACATCCTAGTCTCCTCAGGTGCTGATGCACAGGTGAGTTGCTGTTGTGCTGTATGCATATACATTTTCTGCTGGGTTGGCCTCTCATGTCAAATTGACATTTTCTATACTTTTTGGTGGTTAAACTGAAAGTCTTTCTGCACTAAAACTGATGTTTTCCCCTATCTACAATAGAAAACTAGGAGTCTTTCTTTCAGATTTTTCGTCTATAAGTTTCTTCATACAACAAAATTTGTTGTGAAATTACATCCAAATAGCTAAAGTCTTGGAGACTGAAAATGCTCCAAACATGTATAGCAACCCCCTTTTTTTGAAGTAAAGGTTAGCTTTTTTGTAAGTGTAAACAAGGAGTCAAGAATGGCATCCCACAAATCAGGCGCTTTATAGATCCCAAGAAATCATGCACTCTGTTAGTGCTCTACACATAAAAAATGTGGGATTGCTCCTGTGTAAAACCAAAAAGAACAGTAATCCAAAAGTGGGACCATCACTCAAACCAAAATGGTCCAACTGTCTCTCCCTGATGTAGCACTGTCTTTGGCTAGAGTTTCAGCTTTGGTGTTTGCCTCTTCCATGTATGCCGAAAGGAGTAATGTGTAAACCTGCACAGTTCGAATGTTTGGTCAGAAAGGTGTTCGAGTCACCATGGGCAAGGTGATGAACTTGATGTCTAGGAGATGACGTTACTTGGGGTCACCCTTGATCACAAGAAAGGTGCCCCAATCTTGGTTAAATCTTTTGATTAGAAGGGATATAGTTCCAGCCATTGTGGAGTCTTTGTGTCCGCTGAAACTCGAGAAGGAAAGGAGTGTGTTCCTGCGGTGGTCCCGGTCCCGGAATAGGCTCCCTGAGCTGGCTGGGCTACAGTTGCTGAGCAATCAACCATCCAAAATTAATTTGATATGACCTTCTTCAGGCAGTCACTATAGTGGGGGTCAAGATATAGTGGGCAGTCTTCCATCAAGCATTGCTGCAGTTAATGAGGAAGTCAGTGGTGGCATAGGTTTCAAAGGTTTTTGTGTTTTTTGCCTAGAAGATGACCAAAGCATTGGATACGATTCTTTGGGCTTGTGTTGATGTCTCTCTTACCTTTCAGAAATTCTGGTATTTCTCTCTTCCCACACCACCCCTATTGTAGCAGCCACTGCATCATGCCATAGGAATATGCCTGCAGTCGACGATGGGGGTCAGAGGAAAACCTAGAATATTTGAGGGGTTGACTGTAGAAGCACTAACGACCACTAGAAGTTTTATTGGAGGTTGGTACATAGTTTTTAGGCCACTTCGCATGTAGGAAGAGGCGTCATGGGGTTCTTCGGCTGGCTTGCACATAGCGTATATCGCGATTACCCTCTTGGAGATTGCAATCCAATTGAAGGCTTGTATTTTGACCACCTAGAGGGGGGTGGAGTGGGAAAGTGACTGCTGCTGAAGGCTGTGATAGAGGGAAGAATAGTAAACGTATTGGAGGGTGAAGAGCCCAAATCATCTTATGAGGTCTGATGCTGGGCAGGAAGGCCTTTTGCATTAGAGAGGACAATGTCTTGGAGTCAGTGAGTTCATGGTCTTGTAAGACTCTTCTGACATTTGGATACTCCACTGTTGTTTTGTCACAAATCTCGAAAGATTTTGCCGCTGTGATTTTCTGATTGGACTCCAATGGGACAAGTGTGTGGAAACGAGCTTGGAGTGTGGAATTTCCAAGTCGACCCAAGATTAGACAAGCTTGCCCCTCCTTGCCCAGAAAGGAATATTCTCATGGAACTGTTTGTAGCTGGCTACAAGAAATTCCATGCCCCTGAGAATCCGGCAATGGTACTAAAGTTAAGTAGCCACCCTGAGGCCTCAATCTGGTTCTTATGCCGGGCATCAGTTTGCCACAGGTGATTCTCTTGAGCGGCAAACTGTCATCACCTTTTTCCAAGTAGAGCTATGTTGCAGCCTCAGAGACCATGAATACCCAGTCCTCTTTGAGATTTAGCTACGCAAATATTGTGCCATGCCACTAGGTGGAATATATGAGTCTCTTCTATTCCATACCACAGGAAGTTCCACATTCGATGCTCCAGTTGAGTTGCTATACATGCAGGCATTTGAAAAATGGACATTTTATATATAGGGAGGTTTGAGAGCTTGCTTTGAGGAGTGAATGGACCCACCAAGGGAGAGGAACCTACCTTTCCACCCTGCAGATTTGCAATGGGGTCGAAAATTTACTTGCTCGGTTTCCTGATGTACACGGGTAAACCAAGATACCTGGTTGGCAGTGGCTGGACAACACAAGCCCAAACGTTTAGCCAGAGCATGGATGGTTTGGTTGGTGGTGATAGTTCCCATTATTTTTAAATTTGTCATGTTGAGTTTGAGTCCCATTGCTAGTTCGAGGCATCTCATCTTAAGAAAAGCCACAAGGTGCTGCTTGTTCTTGGGTTGCATCACAAAAAGGAGGGTGTTGTCGGTGTATTGAAGGTGAGATATGACCGGTTGTGATTTCCTAATCGAGCCATCAGAAGCCCTTAGTGATACAATCTTTCAATGAGTCTACTGAATACTTCCATGATTGTGGCAAAAAATAAAGATGGTGAAGGAGATACCCTTTACCTAGGCCTCTGGAGGAAGGGAAATGGCACTTGGGGTGGCCATTGAGGAGGCTTGAGAACTAAGTTGCTGAGACTGCAAAGCCTCCACTTTTCACCAAAGGCCATTTCTAAAAAATATCTCCTCTAGCATGGCCCGTTTTATATGATCATATGTTCTTTCCCAGAAAAGTTTAGGACCGCCCTGGGGATTTTTCGAGGTGTCTAGAGTGAATGAATTCGTGGGCCACAAAATCCACATTCAAGATTTGTCTTTAACAAAAAACCCCTGGTTTGGTGAAATGGCCCACTGCAACACCTCTCTCAAGCAAGAAGGAAGGACTTCAGAAAGAAGGTTATAGAAACTAATGAGCAAGCTAATTGGCCTGACGTCTTTGAGGTCCTCTGCCCCTTTGACCTTAGGTTGGAGGTTCATGAAGGTAACATTAATGGCTTCCTAAATTCTGTCTTTGTGGTGAAATTCATTGAAAAAGGAAAGTATGTTAGGGCTTATCATATTCCAAAATTGATTAAGGAGTGCTCCTGGGCAACTATTAAGGCCAGGGGTTTTGACCTGTCCAAGATCCTTGATTGCCTTGAGAATTTCCTCCTCTGAGAAGGGGCATTCAAGCCACAAAGCTCTCTCGCTTTGAAGGATTAGGGAGTCGAGATCTTTCATTGTTGATTGATGGCCCTCTGGATAGAGAAAAGTTTTCAAAAGAATCTGATGATTGGATTTTCAACTTCTTGGGGATGGCTGTATAGGGTAGGACCGACTTGATCTGGGTTATCGTATTGACCGATGCTTGCGATTGGAAATTTTGTGTAAAAAGCTACTACTTCAGTCTCCTAGCTTAAGCCATTTGACCCTAGAGTGTTCATAACAGAAGATTTCCTCTTCCTTGAGAATCTCATGTTAGCTGAGTTCTTATGTCTCTTTCTTCTTGGGTTTAAGACCCTAGTTTCCTCAATGGAGTCCAGATCAGTGATTCCTCTCAGGCTTCTTTTTTGAAAAAATGGTGACTAATATTAATGCATATATCAAATATGTTTGCAAAAACTCACAAGATGCAGGTGTAGGCAGCCCACATACTGGTTGCTCAGATCTGTACAGGCAAAAAAATCATATAACACACATCGAGTCTCATGAGATTGGAGAAATAATCGAGGTTTGGAAATAGTGAGTGGTGGTGTTAGGAGAGAGAGCGTAGAGAAGTCTAGCAGAGAGCGATAAGAAATGGGGTTATAGTGAGAGCATGGAGTGAGAAACAATAATATGTTTTTTTTTGGGGGTGGGGGATGGTGGGCAGAGAGAGAGGGAGAGAGGAGGGTGAGAGAGCAGCAAGTGATTAAAAAATAGAGATGTACAACCCATGAGAGTTGTGAAGGAGCAGAAGGAAGACCTAGGAGAGAAAGATCACCTAAGTAAGGCATATCCCACAGACCGGGATTCAACCCCAAAAAATAAAAGCTGAAAAACTTCCAACAAATTGCAGCTGGCTTCTTTTCTTGTTCCAAAATTGCCTGGGAGCTGTTTGCTTCACTGTCTTTTTAAATTTTTTAGTTTTATTTTTTTTTGGGGGGGGGGGGGGGGGGAGGGGGCGAAGGTTTGCGGCAGCTGTGGAGCTTCTTGCTCCACTGTTTGAAGAAGTTTTTAAAGAATTTGTAGCTTATTTTGAAGATGGAAACTGGCTCATCTGTGGATTGAGTAAGAGCTCACCACTTTGGGGCAAGGTTTAGAGAGTTTGGCTCCTTAAGCCATGACAGTTCAAGCCTAAATGGTCTCCTGCTCTCAGAACCCGAGTAAGTGTCTAGAAGGTTAGGTATGCGATATGAAACAGGTTTTGGAAGGTGAAGCAGTGGGAACTAGAGGATTGGTTGTCCCCGTTCAGTGGAGAAGAAACTGTCCAGTATTGAGAGGGTGAGGCAGGCTGAGTGGTTCTACCAATTGAAGTCAGACCCATTGAGTGGAATGAGACAGTTTATATAGATAAATCTGAGAAATGATACATGCCGGTGGTGACCCTACTAATTTTGCTTTTCTCAAGGGAACATCTAGTAACATTGCAATTGCCGCTGATGTGCCATGGAACGGATGACATGGAAGTGAACTCTGTCCAGCTCCTCCCATATTTGGCTCCTTGATGGGGTTCTATTGGGGCCGTGTGCCATAGTGAATTTCCAGGCAAGGCCATATGAGATTCTTTAGAGGCATACAATAGCTAAGAACGATGCAGCTATGGAATTTGTGCTGGAATTAAGGGTAGGGTCCCAAACGACCCAGAAGCCACAGGATGCACCTGTTGCTTCAAAGGCAACCCATTGGCATCTTCTGCAGCCCTAAATTTCCAGACAATTGAAAGGGAGGGGGATTTGTGACTTAGATTCGTTCACAACTAGAATGTTGGGAAAAATTTATTGCAAAAGGCAAGCAGGGACTTTTTTATCAAGGTCGCTCAAACCCTAACGCTCCACCCCGGTAGTTTCATAGGGAAATGTTTGAGGAGGAGGAAGCCACACATCTCTAAGAGCACCTAGGAAGCTAGCTGATTGAGGGGAAGGGACCAGGAAAAGGATTGGAGGAAGAGCTTGGAACTGCCTTTTCATATCTAATACGATGTGGAAGGTTATCAAGTTCTCTAACTATTTTCGTTTTAGTCACTGATGTCCGTTTCCTGCCTGTCATAGTTCAGACCTATAGCCTTGAGCAGTTTGTGGATATCTCCCTGGGCATTATTGATCATGTCTATTTCCTGAGAGCTTGTCAAATAGGATGATTCCCTACCCTAGTACTCTGAAGAATCAAAGCAAGGGTCATGGGTGTAATATCTGAGACACGGGCCTTTCACTATTGAGGGAGATTGGGGTAGGCTTCCTCTCCATAACAGGAGATAGCTATCTGCCTTTGGGGGAGTTGGGTTGTTGAAATCGACCAATTGATAAAGCCTTCTGATCAGTGTTGATAATGGGTTGGGATAGGGGATGGGGAAGAGAGGATCTGGGGCTCGTTCATGTTTGAGGGTGTCAAAAGCTTGGAAGTGTGCCCCTGGTGGGGGTGAAAGCATTGTATGGCGGTTGGAGATTCGTCTCTGATTGCAAAGATGAGCATGAAACGTGGTGGGAGAAGATGCAGTATTGAAAGTAGTGGGGTGTGGGGGAGAGTAGGCTAGAAGCAGTGAAGACGTTGGGTGCTGTGATGGGAGGGGCTGGCAGAGGCAAGGATGGCAGCACCACCTGTGCCCCAGCTAAGGTCGAGGCTTCCATTCTCACCTAACGCATTAAAAAACCGCTAACGGTTTAAAAAACGGGTAGGGGCTCATCATCCCCACTGAATTACCCAAAAAAAAAAAAAGGAAAGTGGGGAGAGGGGAAGGAGAACAGAGGTGGTGGAAGGGGGTGATGTGTGCATAGGGAAGAGGAAGTAGAAAGTGGAAGGGGTAAAGGTTTTGGGTTTTTGTTATTGTGGTTCTCTGTGATGGTGAGAGAGAGATACTGGAACCAGGGGCTGGTTTGGGGAAGTGTTGGGTAGAGGACCTGCTTGGGAAACTGTGGAAGGTGGGCCAAGGTTTGCTATATGTATGGCGATGAAAAGAGCTGGTTTACATGTCTGGTTTGGGTTGTTGGATTAGGGATTAGGATGTCCAAGTGTAGGTGTCATGTCAATGCATCCTTGCGTGGGCATTTAGGAATCACTGTATAAAGGGGATTGCATGTTGGGTATGTCGGTGCATTCAGGCACATGTGGGTGGGGTTGTGTCGTGAAATAAGGGCACTGGGGGTTGGCATGTTGAGATTCGTGGGAGGGAGGAGGTCCATGTGTCCTGAGTCCCGACTGGTGGTGGTATGGCTGATGATGTGGGGCCCAGTGGTAGCATTGGTGGATGTGGTTCACATGACGGAATGGGGAGGACCAAGTCCCAAAAAGTGGGAGAGTTTTTGCTTATGGGATGGAGTGCGATTGTGTTACTGATGGTACTGATATTGTCTGGGAGGGGTTTTTGGGGTAAAATGGAGGTTCATTGGATAGGACATTGGATGGTTGAGACGGGATTTACTTTTTGGTTGCTTGTCCCATAAGGTGACCCACTCTATGTTTGAATTCAATGGGCCATTTGAATTTGAAAATATATTAGAGCTGTTGTGGTTCCACATGGATTGTGGTACAGCCTCCTAAGGCTACACGTGCGAATTATGGTGATTTTAGTGCGATCCACTGTATGTTGTGTGGGACTAGGATGATGTTTCCAGAATAAGGTTCCTCTTTGGATCAGCAGTTGGATCCGTTGGCTGGTTGATCTGGGGCATTGAGCGAGAGGGAGTAGAGTGCATACCCAAACTTGACCGTAGGCTTTCAAAGGAATTGGGAACTATTGTAGATTTCTCTCTCCACATATGGCCTGTCAATTAGGCCGTTCCATTGGAGCATCTACTATATTGGCTCCTTTGGCATTTCGTATTCCATATCACCATGATCCAGCCTTCTTCCTGGTGTATGAAGCCCTTTCTAGAACTAGTGTGGTCCATTTCGTGCTGCTTGCAATGGCCATTGTGGTTTGAAGCAGGCAGGGTATGCGAATCAGGAAGTATTGGTACTGATGGAGATCTATATTTTTGTTGGGATTGAGCCAGGTTCCAAGGATTCCACCAGCATTTGGATAGAGCCCAATGGGGGGAAGGTGGTGGATTTCCAGTGTCCTGAGGAAACCCCCACAGTGGTCTCCACTGTGCTTGAAGGTTTGTGGGTGCCAAGCATGTAATGGGCTTTCACTGCCAAAATCCATACCTTTTGTTTATGGTGTCTACTTAGATTCTGAGACCAAGGGGAGAGAATCTCTGTTGAATTGGAGGTGTTTCGTTTAGAGGGTGGATTGAGCGCCTGTTACAAAAGGAAAGTAAAAAGGATAGCTCCCCCAAGTATACCTCGGCAACCTAAGTTAGGTTGTTTGGTATCTTCTTACCCTATTTTTTAATTTTTCTGATGTTGCGTCTCTTGGGATTGAACATACCTTAGAGGGGCCCTTGTAGGCTTTATAGGCCCTTTGAAATGAAGCTTCTGTCCAAATTTATAAATATATGGTATCGTGGTTAGTGGCCTTGTTATCCTTGTATATGGTTGGTACAGTTTGGGGTTAATGTTGGGTAGGTGGAGGTGGAAGCACAGTGTTGGTTGTTTGGCGGACATCCCTTCTTCAGCTGGAAAGGGTTTTGGTGATGGGGAATGGTCTTATCAGGTGAACGTAGTTCTCATATAGTTTAGGTATGGATGGGTTGGGGGGATTGTAAGTGGCTTAGGTTGAGTGGTATTAGTCATGGGTAAGGTTTCTGGGGTTCATTACAAGCAAGGAGGGTCTGAAGATACAGTCTTGGTTGGCAGAGACAGAGGGAAGGGGAGAGGAGGCTAAGCTTCAGGCTCTCAGATGAGAAAGAGAACTGGAGAGAATCAATCGCTCGTTCCTTCTCCCATAAATTTCACTCCTGTAAACCTTTTTCTCCTAGTAACCTCACAAATGCATCTAATGTGCACATCAAGTTGTGCCAAAGCACACAAAAAACACAAACATATTAGTATGCCAACCTTGCATATCACAACACTCTAAATTTTGGGAAGTTCAGTGTGTAGATTTGGTTGGGGCCTAAGTTGCATGTATGCTTTTGTGGCTTTAGAGTAGTGTATCAATTGGAGATGAATCTGATATTCACATGGATACTAAAGTATGATGCAAATGTTCTTAAACTATGCCAAAAACTTGTTATGTTCTCTCTATAATGTAAGAAAATATAATTTTAAGATAATGAAGATACATATCACATTTTTATGTTGTACACTGTAGCTGCATATTATGTGTTAATACATGTATTCATACATACATGTAAAGGGCTTGTGTAATATGATCCGTATGATCGTAACCTCATGACCATGAGGTTGTTGCTATCCTAAGAATGAGTTTGACAGTGATGGATGCGAGAGGTCTCTCCATCAGTGTCCAATCCATTGTTCTTGGACAGCTATAATCCACATTGTCATGGTAGTTTATTTTTGACCATGTGGATGACATTATATTTTTCCTATATACATATATCATGTCAGATAGGATGCTTGTCCGCATATAATAGGCTGGACCTGTCCCAGATTGTTCTTGGTCCACATTCACGAAGTTTACTGCAACTTGTGGATCAACTTTACAGTTATCTAAAGCAAGAATTTCAATGTTAATGGCTGTGTTCATTCTCCATGTGAAGAAAAAATACTTGCAGATAGACTAGTGAATATTTGTATGTAGCTGGGGATAATTTTCTGGCCTAAGAAGGGTGAGGACCTTAACCTTTCTCTTAATCCGTTTCATACCCGCGTAAAGGGGCTGGGTTGTATTAGGTTGGCACCCAACATAAGATTTGGCCAAAACTTATCATGAGCTGGGGATAATTTTCCCTAAAATCCGATCTATTATGTCCTTTATGTTTTTCTCTTTTGCAATATGGGGAACACACAGGATGACTCATGTTCTCTATTGCCAGCGATCCTCGGTAAATGCATGCTTTACTTCCAATTTCTTTCTTTGCAACTTCTGTTGAGTCTGGTTCTCTCAAGACTGAAACAAAAGAGCGTAGAGAATCACGAGAGGGTAAAAAGGGAAAGCATAGCGGTAGATGTGAATACAACTCAATGATGACTACAACAACAATATTGATACAACAATAATGATAATACAAAAGTGAACTTATTAAAAAAAATGATAATAATGGTAACAATAGAAGTGTTATAATGGAAGGGTCTTGGCAAGCAAAACCTGTCCACCAAAAAGAAGCTTGCCCCAGCTATAAAGGATCAATTATCTTTATGAACATCTTGGCAAAGGTGCTTGTTTCTTGGTGGCGTGCAATTAGGTTCTAATATTGGTACTAGTGACCATTTTAACTATTCTTCTGTGCAGATTTGCGTGTGGAATACAGATCATTGGGACAAAAGGAAATCAATCACAATCCAGATGCCAACAGGGAAGGCACCTTCTGGAGACACTCGTGTTCAATTCCACTCTGACCAAATCCGCTTGTTGGTCTTTCATGAGACACAGCTTGCTATTTATGATGCATTGAAGCTGGAGCGTGTTCGCCAGGTAATGAACTCAAGTCCAATTGTGCTCAGATTTTTCTCTCTCACATAAAATGGAAAGAACTACAAAGCTACCAGTTCAAAATATGATTTAAACGCTGAAGTACATAGTGCTAAAAATATGTCACAAACTATGGTCTGGACATTTATCAAATACCCACCCACCCCACCAGCATCATCCGTACCTTGGAACTTGCTTCTGTGCGTAGTCTGTGTAGCCTCTTTTTTTTCTTTGCTTTGTGTAGTTGGTATCCTCCCTCTCTCTCTCTTTCTCTCTCTCTCCCTCTCTCTCTCTATATATATATATATGAGAGAGAGAGAGAGAGATTGCCCTCAACCTCATTCCAAACTTCTGCTTTTTGGTAAATTGTGACAAACTGAATTTGAATATGTTGTTTCAGTGGGTCCCTCAAGATATCATGTCCGCACCTATCTCTTATGCAGCATATTCCTGCAACAGCCAGCTAATTTACGCTGCTTTCTGTGATGGAAATGTGGGTGTCTTTGATGCTGATAGCTTGAGACTGCGGTGCCGCATTGGCTCGTCATCATACTTGTCTGCTTCGGCAGCAACCAGCAGGTAACATACACATTTTCAAATTGCTATGGCCAACAAACTAGAGATTCTCATAGAGAACTGCTGATTGTTTTTACATTCTTCTTTTTTCCCCTTCCAAATCATGCATAATAGGCAAAGTATTTATATAGTCCATTGGGATCATGGGAGGCGGATGAGACGATGGGAGGTGATGGAGAGTGGTATGCACCATGGACAGTCATGACCCCATTGGACTATGGCTTTTTGGCATCCATTTGACTTGATTATAATTACTATCAGGCTTTAGATGTATTGCATGCTATGTTACTGACTGGAGTCCCGTAAACGTTGTCTTTTAATTTTTTTTAAGTTCTAGATTTTCTTTCAATTGCAAGAGAAGTTTTTTCTGAGGTGTAATTTATAAGAAATAGGAGTCGGTGGCCAGTTTGAAAGGGCCCTTTTTGTCTTTGAATTTTTTAGTTAAACTTGTCAAATAGAGCCATCTGTCGCTTTTTCTTTCTTGCTCATTCATGCTTCTAAATGCTACAGTTCAATTGTGTACCCACTTGTTGTTGCTGCTCATCCACATGAGTCCAATCAGTTTGCCGTTGGGTTGACCGATGGGGCAGTGAAAGTCATTGAGCCAGCTGAAACTGAGGGCAAGTGGGGAATGATGGTTCCCATTGAAAATGGGGTACTCAATAGCCGGATTGGTGGTTCATCCTCCTCTACTGCAGCTGCTAACCCAAGTACAGAGCAGGTCCCTAGATGATGCTCATGGTGAGCAGGTAACTGTTCATGATGAGCCCATAACTGTTCCATTTTCTTTCTCTGTATCATGATATGTAAAATAGTTTACTTTGCCTCCCATGTTGCCGAGGTAATTTGGAATGGCATAAGGCAGGTCTGCAAATCAATTAGTCCAGGGATTGCTTCTAATTGTTAATTTTTACATGGAAAGGTTGAAATTTATCAGTTTTTTCAAGAAATATTACTTCGAATCAATTGCACTACTGTTGACAACCGGAACCTCATCATGTACAGTGTTTCTATACTCTTGTGATCAACAGTTGAACACAATTTTGATTTTAACAATGTACTGGTTGCACCTAATTAAGGGATAGGTTATGTCATATGCAAGTTTTATTTGAACAAATATTCCGGGGGTGATAACAGTTTGAGATATGAATGCAGCCGCATTACTTCGAATCGTAACCATATATTAGATTGAATGGTGCTATGCTAAAAATTTATGTGTTGGAAAGTATGTTATTTGTTATGGTTGTGCTGCAAATTATATATGTTGCAACTTATTTAAGTAAAACAAAAAGTGCTGGAAATTGGGCATGCATAAGGAGAATGGATTTGGATGTGAATCGTTATGGCCAAATTTCCATACACACTTTATAAAAGTGATAAAAGACAAATATTTGAATATCAATTGGTTATGTAAACCGTCTTTTATAATATCAGAGCAAAACATTCTTACTATACCAATAAAAAATAAAAATATATTTCTGGTTTACTTTTGTATACAATATCTAATAATAGCCACACTTCCCTGCTATTAAGCACATACTTATATGAAACTACAAATGTATGCATATCGCGCAACCTGCCAATATACCAAGAAAAAATAGTGGCCCCAATTTTTGGTAGACTGATCTTATCCCAAGTCATCCCTTCAGTAGGGAACTCAACCATGAGTTTGTATTTACAATATGAGGTATTTGATCCTAAATGAGTCCCTCTATTATATTTGAACCCAATTATGTATGGTTCTTTTATTGAAAACTGGATGTGTTGAGATTTTAATAGCATTGGAGTTGTGGTGAAATAGAGTAGAATATCCAAAAATGCAAGAATTTGGACCACTTCACTGCAAGTGGCTGATATAACCTTATCTGCTACTTCAAGGATGACTCTTCAATTGATTTTCAATCGTCAGAAGATACAAACTTATGCAATGGTTATCATCTTTGTGCAAGAATCAAAGTATTCCCTTCTAGTGTATGCTATATATTTCCTAAGGGGATCAACCTTGCCTGATGTATGTCTATTCCCTTCTAGTGTATGCCATGGTATTTCCTAGGGCAATCAACCTTGCCTGATATATATCTAGATTCTCATCAAAGTAATACTTCGTTTTGTAAATCATTTGCACAACAAAGACATTTGGTAGATTTTATTTTTAAACTTTTAGGTCTCGGTTGCGAGTGTCCCCTCAGGCATTCCGCTCTTCCTACAGTGGTTGGCTGAACTGTCTGTGAAGTGTTGTTTTTAAGGTCTATGATTGCATGGTAAATGAAGGATTAAATAATGGAAGAATCCTATCAAAATTTTCAATGTCACCTGTTAGATATGGGCCATGGCTGCTTATCTCTGCTACCTGTTCTAAGGCTGGACCAATATATATTTTGAAATTTGGGAGAAGAACATGGTACAGTTGGGGGAATAGGTGGGAATAGAGACTCTACTATGAACTCAAAGAAATTTGGCATGTCGAGAGACGAACCCTTCAGCAATGAGCACTTGATAGTATCATATTACCCTAAATGGAGATCTGACTTAGAGAAATGCCCGCTTCTCACAAATTCTTCAGATGTGTGCTCAACATGCACAGCTATGTTTCTTGTGTAAATCCATTCTCTGATAATCTAATTTGATTTGCTCTGTGCTCAAAATAAAATATGGTGGGAGCTTCCTCCTTGGTGTGACTCTATTGGGAAAGGTGGGATGTATCAGAATCTTTTGTTCCTGTAGAACTTTATCCACCATTTCCATTGAGAATATAGGATTTAATATATGCACATGCACACACAAACACATGTGTGATGCTTAGGCATATATGTATGCAGGTAAAATAAGCCACTGTTGTGTGGACATAATGTGATAGTGGGTTACTAACCCCTTCTCTGAGAAGCTTTCCATAACTCACTTGAGCCAATAGACACCAATGGACTTGCCAATAGATGCAGGGTAGCATTCAATAAAGCAAATATACAAACACGGGTGTTCGGGTTCCAGCCAAAATCATCCCCCCCGCCCCCTCAAAAACAAAAAAGACCCTCCTCCCTCACTCAAAATATTATGGACATTTTAGATGAAATGTTTAGCTGAAATTGTAGATTTTTGAGCCACCTCCCTCCCTCTCTTACGCATTTTGGACATTTAGATGAAACGGTTAACTGAAATTGGGGATTCTTGGACACCAAGGAGAAGAAAGGTTTTTAAGTACTCGGCTATGCACCTCAATGGTTTTGGTGCGGTGTATCTGGCTTCCGATATCTTATCTGGCCTTTGTAAGATGCAAATGCTGCTATTTTACACATGACACTTCGAAAGAATTATGTGGAGCCCTTGTTCGAATTAGTGAGTCAGATTTAAAAACATTTGGAGCTACTATATCTTGACTGTCCTTCCTCTCCAGGACTCTGAACAGGTACTTTTGGAACACCAACAGGCATGAAGGAAAAAGGAGTTAAGCTCTATAATTTCACTTTGATGCGGAAACGTAAGAGTGGGTTTATTGTCTTCATGATATTGTCGTTTATCGTATTTTATTCATAAATTGAAAGGTTTGTAGAGGAATACAAAATAATTTTTTTTTTAGTTGGGGCTGAAGTAGCTGGGTTTGTACCATTGAATGCCTTCTAGTCAAGCTGTGGGGGGGAACCCATTCAAAATGATCTAGCTATGGTATACATTTGAATGAATGAGCCCAGATTGGAAGGATATAGTGGCTGTATATAGCATCTTGCCCACACATCCAGACAATCCATGAATCCATTTCTGGAAAGCTTTCATGGTGTCCTCAGATTGAAGGTCCATAGATTCCTCCACACATGAACTTTACATGCACTATAATAGATTACCACTCATATTTGTAATGATCTCAAAATCACACCCGTTTTTTGGGAATTCGATGATCTCTGTCAGTGGTGTCGGGATGATTCATTGCTTGGTGGCACAGTTCGATCACCTAAACTTTTAGGTCCCTTTGTTTATTTTTTCTATACATTTTGTATCCCATTTTTGGGTGGGGAAGTTGGGGTTGAGGACGACCCATTTCAGCGCATTGATCCCTCCCAAAGAGGGAAGGACAATGATATTCCTCAGCAGTTCGAATTCATGTGCAGTTGTGTCCATCCTTGCAGTGGGCAGCAATTTTTCCAAGGTGTCTCTAAAATGCCACCTTTTCCTCGTTGTTTAACTTGTCCATGTCAAAAGAAAAACAGTCTTCTCAATCTAAGTTGAAAGGCTTCAGACTCCGTTTCAAATATTAATTGGGGTGTTTTTCATATTTATAAATTTATATTGATGGTTTGAAGGCAAAGGATGTTTTGTTATTCCCTCATGAGAGAGAAGGTTTAGTGTTATTGTCCTGAGACCTCGCTGTCGCTATGTGCCAGGTGTTTGGAAGAAGCATCCATGGGCCTTAGTAGTTGTTGTACCTTTTTTTCACTGAAAGCAACTGGAAATCTGCCTCTAATTTGTTGATTAGGATTATTCTATAAACCCATTTCAAATATGTGATTTTGATGCAGCCCCCTTTGCTAATGATAGTACCCTCCATATCCCCCAAGTCAAATGCCCAAATCATTGAATATTTCATAAGCTTCTTGGCTTTAATAATTTGGAAGGAAACTCGAAAGCGAGCAAGTGTTTATTTGTGCGTAGTAGAAGATGAAGGTGTATGTTGGTCATTTTGTAAAGCTTATGGTGGTGCCCAATTATCTGATCATTGAACGAACTGGGGACCTTCATGTCACATTTTTACCCAGGAGGAAAAAAAAAGAAAAATAAAAAAAAAGCAAGGGATTATATACAATGCGACTATTTACCTTTGGTACAAAGAGGTTCACAATTAATTATAACCATCCAATATGAAATCTAATAGGGTGTTTCCTAAAGTTGGTGAGAATTCTATTGAACTTTGAGCTTGTTCAATGGAATAAATGCAATCAGATTTTGCATCCAATGGTCAAGATTAATTGTGACTACATATTAATTGTGATTACCGTGTATTAAATGGTTTTCTATTATGAGTTTGTCCAAAGGAAAAAGTATATATAAAGTAGCAATCATATAATGTTAACGTAAGGTGCACCTTAAAAATTCTACATTCTACAGTGGAGTGTTTTAGCATAGGAGAACCCTCCAACTGATCATCTCGACTTGAGATGAATAGACAAAGAAAAAAAATGAATTTCATGACAAAAAACAAGTGCATCTTGTAACACGATATTTGGACCGTCTATTTTCAATATTTTCAAGAAACTTTTAAATTTTATAATTAAGAATAAAAAGAGATTTTGAAGCCATCATGAGGTTTTCGATGCCAAAACGACATCTCTAAGTAAATTTTATTGGTGTGCCTTGCTGCAACGTTATATAAATTCCACCCTTGGTCCAAATACCTTGTATTTAGAGGGTATTAATATGTTTAAAGAGCCATTATCTGTATTTTGCCCTAATGGTGGAGGCTGCAATTGATGACTTGAGTAGTGGGAACAATTATTCAGTGACAAATATGAAGGCATGCCTTTGATTAACTTAGTGTTGGACTTGGATTCCTATAATAATATTGGTCTTTATTCACTCCCCAAAAGAAATGGAAGAAAAAATTATTATTTCTATGGGTGGGTTTGTTGGAATTTGTATCTTGGACGTTTATGCTGTGGCTCCTATTTGCCCTAACTACCAAGTGAAGATGCCGACACTAAATTATCTTTCATAGCATATTTGATGCTATTTGAAATATCTAGAACATTGAAACTGTTGGTACTGCCGACATATGGTCGAGAAATTGCTGGGGAAGTATTGCATGCATTTGTGGTCTGCGATATATATATATATATATATATATATATATATATATATATATATATATATTATTATTATTATTATTATTATTTGAAGTAGTGTGCGATATATGTTGGTGGTATGGGATCTCCACCATCTGTTCCCAATGACCGATGGTGATTTATCTGCCTTGGTGGATGTTTCCATGATTAGTCTTGACCATCCGTCATTGGAAATGGACAATGTATGTTCCAATAATGTATCATATGTCAGGCACATCTGCCACATTGTGTGCTTATGTGGAATTGTAAATTGTACAAAAATTACATATACCCCGTAAATGGTACTCTCTAGGCATTTCCCACCCACCCCCTATTAGCCCTTCAAAAATTGGACGGTCTCTATCTAATCTTGAGTTTTTTCTATTACATAGAGTTTATTTCTGAAATTATAATATGGGTTGTAGAGATGATATCCCTAAAATTTGAGATCTAAAAAGTATCCCTAACATGTGTGTTACATGAGGTAGGAAATGGATAGTATACTCTGATGAGGTAATCATTTAGTACATTTTTTATACCACATTATTAATCCAATGCTGTTTATTTTTGAAACAAAATACCTATCTATTTTAACCCACCTTTTCAAAAGGTGATGCCTTATATGTGCGTATAAAAATGTGTCAAACCGGCTTGTGCGGGTTTAGCAAAAAGTGTTAGTCCAGCATGTTGTGCAAGACCAGCTTTTGATATTCAAATTTTGTCTATCCGGCTCAAACTGTGTCGGACCAGCTTATATTGAAATTATGTCAGCTTCTATATTCAAGTTGCGTTGGTCCGAGCGGCTTGGAGCGAGAAAAGTGGGTCAAAATTAAGGTATTTGGTAAAAAAAATTCAATTTGTTTTACTTGAAGAATGGATAGAAAAATAAATAATGATGAGATTAATAAAATGGTATCAAAAGTATTGGGTGGAGGCATGTCCAAAAAATCTAGAAGCATTTATAATTTTCCCCTTGCAAAAATGCAATCGTGGCTTCAATTTGTTTTTGTTTTGCATATTCTTTCTAGTTCCTTGTCCATGTCAAAGGGAAAGAAATTTCACAAAACAGAAGGGATTGGGGTTACAGTGCAAGCAGCACACGATGTAGCAGTAGTGTGTGACAGTATGATACCAGTGAAACATAGGAGGAACCAAAAGATGGGGATGCACTAGTTGTGTTTCATGATGTATTTTTTGACGTAAATATTATGAAATGGGCAATCATTTTGGATGATGATACCATCAATCAATATTCCACCAATTTCAAAGCATGATAGAGACCAGTGGTGATTTCAATGAGGGATAGGGTTTCCATGAGTGAGCATATGCGGGTCCCCTCTTAAACCATCTTAAAAATAAATTTTTAATCTAAAATTTTAAGAATTCATTATCTAAGTTAAAATGATCATGAATATAGTAGTAATAATAATAATAAAGATATTTAAAATGTGATTTTAAAAAAAAAGTTTTTTTTTTTTGTACAACAGTACTTTTATTTCATTAATATGTCAGAAAACAACATTACAAACATAAAATAAATAAAAAATAAAAAAAGTTAAACAATTAAAGCCTCTGAAATAACCAACTCTCCCAAACATGCTCCTCATTTTGCCAAGACCTCATTTGACGCCCTTTAAACATGTTGAAAAGAAACTTCCAACTGAGTAGTGGTATCTATAACTTCCATCCATTTCTCTTGTAACCTTGAGTTTTTTACGACGTCTATCTTTAAGATGGACGTCGGTGAGTCAGCGGGCTCTTGTACCCCCTGACTTATGAAGAACTTTTCTTTTAGTGAGCCATTTACTTTGAAGGGGATAGAAACTCCACACCCAATATCCAAAAAAACTATTCCTCTCCCCCTACCTCCTTTCTTGAGTGGCAAGGAACTCTCTCTCTCTCTCTCTACGCGTATGTGTGCATGTGCACGTGTGGTGTAGCTTGGGATTTAATGACTAGAGAACCTATCACCTGTGCGAGAAAAAACTTGAGAAGGTAAAGCCCGATATGACACGAGGTTCAAACTGTGGAACTACAAAAATTCAAAGGGAAAATTACAAAAAACTCTCAACACTATACTTTCTAAGTAACTTACCCCCACCTAATTTTTTTTCTCACTTTTTTCTCCAAAATACATTTTTTTATGCAAGTAAACCCCCAAACCAAAATATATATAAAAATAAAATGCTTAAACTACCTTCCTTTACTTTTACCTTATTTACCTTTCCTCAATTCCATCCGACACCTTTACTTTTACCTTATTTATGCATCTTTCCTCAATTCCACTAAACTAGGGCTATGGCATTGTGTAAGTACGGTTCGACAATAGGGCTCTGACACTGTATAGAGATCCGGCAGTGGGGCACAGGCATGTATAAAATACTGTCTGGTAGTAGGGCTTTGGCACTATGTAAAGTGCGTTCCATTAGTTGCAAAGGGCGGTCCGACAGTTGTAAAGGGTTGTTTGGCAGTAGATGTTAGTGGATTCTAGAGCTCCGGCACTATGTAAAGGGCAGCCCGACAGTGTTCAGTTTCGGTCTGGTAATTGGCTTATGGCGGTTCAGCACTTATGCGCTCTGGTAATGTGATGGTGCACTCCAGCAATGTGCTACTGGGTACAAAAGTCAACGTCCTCAATTCCACTAAAATAGGGCTCCTACATTGTGTAAGTACGGTTTGGCAATAGGGCTCCGACACTGTGTAAAGTGCGATCCGGCAGTGGGGCACAAGCACTGTATAAAATACGGTCCGGTAGTAGGGCTATGGCACTATGTAAAGTGGCGTGTTCCATTAGTTGCAAAGGGCGGTCCGACAGTTGTAAAGGGCTATCTGGCGTAGACGTTAGTGGATTCTAGAGCTTCGGCACTATGTAAAGGGCAGTCCGACAATACTCAGTTTCGGTATGGTAATTGGCTTATGGCGGTCCAGCACTTATACGCTCTGGTAATGTGATGGTGCACTCCAGCAATGTGCTACTGGGTGCAAAAGTTAACGTCAAATTTGGCCAAAATGATTTGTGTACAAGAAGGGCATTTTCATCTAAAAATTGAACTTTTTCAGTTTGGGGTATTTGTATATAAAGTTTGTTTTGAGAAAAAAAGTGAGAGAAATAATTAGGTTGAGAGTAAATTGTATAAAATGTGTGGTTTGGTAGTTTGTTTGTTTTTGTTTTCGTTTTTTATTTATTTATTTATTTATTTATAATTTTCCCAAAATTCAAAAGGGAAAGAAGTTATTTTTTTTATTAACAAATTAAAGGAATGCATGAATACGTCGTTCCGCATGAGGGTGTGACATTTTTGCTTTATAGCAGCACAACCCTAAAAGATTCTGATAAGAAAGAAGGGCATTTTCTGTCCAAGTGTTGAACCTCCCTTTGGATTCTCTTGTCCGGTCTCCGAAACTCCAGAAAGAAACTGCAAAGAAAACATGTTCTAAAACGGCTGTCACTTTTGATGGTATTTCCTAAAACCGGTGGCTGCCACAAATTAAAAGAAATATAACAGAATTTTACTCATGCACCCATTGCTCATCGATAATAATAATCGTAATAATAATAATAATAATACAAAATAACTGAAGGAAATAAAAACCTGCAGAGAAAAGTCAGAGAAGATGAGGGGCAAAATTGTAATTTATGCAGTGTACATAATTAGGTCTTAGATCCAAGGTTGATTATTAATGTATGTGGGCTCGGATAAACGTGAACACCCTGTAAAATGTCACCAAATAAGCCGGCTGCCACCTCAGTTACCTTTTTTTTAACCCCATTTTTTGGGTAACCGAATAATGAAATTACGAATAAATAAATAAAAGACCAATAAATAAAGGGGAAAAAGTTTATGTAAGGTGTACTTCAAAAATGGTTGGAAAACACAAAAGATATATATATATATATATATATAATCAAATCTTAAAAATAATATATCTTGTAACAAACAATTTGGACAAGTTTAAATATTTTTTAATATTTATAAATCTATTCAATTTGTACTATTTTTAAAATTTTAAATTTTATATTTGGAGATAAAATCAATTTTTTACTCATTTTAAAGTTCCCGAAACTACTGTCTCCAGACGAATTTTAGAGGTGTGCCTTACTTATACAAAAGAGACTACGAGGGCACCTCGTACAAAGTCACATCCCGCAACCATAAATCAAGCCCGTAAACAGCGTTTTCGTTTTGGGTGGAAGCAAAATAAAATGACTGACCATGCATGCCCTTGGAAGTCCATAAATTACTTAAATATCCTTCAATTAGGCATCCAAAATTTCAAGCTGGTTTGATATGCGGGCATGGTGCGTCTCAAAACTATGCCAAAAAATACAATTTCGGGCTGCAAAGTTTGTGATGATATGAAAATGTATTGTTATCCTCAATTATGAAATTTAAATTTTCAAAAATGGTAACGATCAAATAGATCTATAAACACTTGACAATCTTGAAAATGGATGGTCGGGATAATATATTAGAATATGAACTATTTTTAGGGTTAGAGATCCCTTTTTTTTTTTTTTTTTTTTCATGTCTATGAATCTTGAAATCGAGATGATCAATTTGAGTGTTTTCCAGCAAAAGGACAGCCTTCACTAATTGGTTTTTTAGCAGCACATTATCCCTATTGAGACCTCATATAAACTTTTTCCTTGATGGGTTGCGCTGCAAGATTTGATCAAATACCAAGCACGTCTGTGTCCTGTGACTGAGACTAGAGAGTGGAGAGTGGAGATAGGTTGTTTTCAAGTTTCAAATGTATATGCATGTAAGAGATAGGTTACTTTGATATGTGCATTCCTGTAAGGTACATCTTGTCCATGGTACACGACACAGCTTGTCCATCGAGGTACCCTATGCTCACCATGTTGGTGTTTTCGATCTGGATACAGAATTATCAATCTTATGACGTGCATTCTCCCACTTGGGGATACGGAATTGTCAATTTTGGTCGGTACGGTGGGTGGTTGATCTAGCGTTGCGGACTTTGCCGAATACCATTCTTTTATTAATCTTTTTTTACGAAATTTTTAGCGAGCCGATCTGGATTGGTACAATTAGTGGGCAATCCAAAACCCAATTAAGGGCTCTAGACACATTGGACAACAAGAAGCAAAACGATTTTTTTGTGAATTATACACAGAATTTTCAACTTTACACAGTAAGCAGCAATCTTAAAAATTGAGGCCTTTCCGATGTATGCAGGGGTGAAATTCTCTCAATCATGCTACATCTTTGCTAATAATGCCCAGTTTTATCGAAGACATGAAAGGTTATATCCATGAGAGAAGAGGGTCCTGAATTTATTTACAAGGCAAAAAGGTTAGTTCATTTGATTTGGTGAATGAGATGAAGATATGCAGGATTCCGAAGATTGGTGGAATGTTATGGGATATCTTTGGAGGAGCTATTTTATGGGAGATGTGGCTAGAAAGAAAACGAAGGACTTTTAATGGAGCGTCTGTGGAATTGGCAGAATTAAAAAACAAAATCATGTTTCGAACTTGGAGCTGGTTTAGAGTGACGAAGGAGGGTTGGGGAGTCTCTAAGAGTGATGTTAAGTACAATACTGATCATTTGGTATCTCTTAGATTCATTAAGGTAAGACTACAATGTATTTGGGTTTCGTCAATTTTAGGATGCTTAAAACTTAATTTTGATGGCTCCTCACCTGGCAATCCAGGGAAAGCAGGGGTGGGTGGCATACTTAGAGATAGTGAAGGTTATTTTTTTGCCATGTTGCGCCGTGTGGAGAGGTTACAACCAATCAAGCGGAAATGACAGCATTGTTGCAAGATGTGATGATTTGGAAGGAGAAAGGTTTGGAAAAGCGTTGATCTTAGAAGGGGACTCTATCAATGTTATCAATTGATGCATCTGTGTGTGTCTAGACCTCCTTGGCATCCACGTTCCTATGGCTGAAAATTATATAGATCGCTCTTCGAGCAACAATTTTAGCTTCAATCATGTATACGGAGACGTGCGGACGACTAGGTTAAGAAAGGAGCTTATCTAGACTCGTTGGTTGTATCCTTTCATTTATTTTTACTTATTATTGTAATAGTTATGCTGATTTAATAATATTCAGTGTCCTTGTCAAAAAAAAAAAAAAAAAAATGTAAGAGAATGGGCAGGAGGAATAGAAATGAAATATTGGCAATAAGAGAGGGGTTCTAAGCGTACATGAGTTTTTTACCGTACAATAATAAAAGAGGCAACGGGCTGGGCCTGCCTGGGCGGTTGCTAAACCCTGGTTAGCCTTGGCCGGAGGAAAAAAAAAAAAAAAAAAGAGACCAAATTTGCCCCCTCTAGGGCTAGCCCGACCGAGGGTGCCAGGGCTTGACAAGAGAGGAAGGAGAGGGAGAAGAAAGGGGAAGAGAGAGAGGGGCATTTAAGGCATGAAAGTGCAGTGTCCAAATAAGAGACGAGTGAGTCCAGGCTAGCAAGGGGAGGCATGATTGAAGGTGGGCCCGCCCTTGTCCTGGCATCCACATGCGCTCGAAACCCCAAGCAACTCTCCCAACTCCTCTTTCTTTTTTTAAATTCCAAAAAAAACACTCGGAAATTAAAATTCACACTCCTTAAAAAACAAATAAATCGAAAAAATAAAAACCTCTCCTTCCTCCTCTTCTTCTCTCCACAACAAACAGAAACTCTTCTCACTCTTCACTCTTCTTCTTCTTCCTCCTCCTCTTTCTCTCTCTTCTTCGTAATGAACCCATTTCGGCTTGGAGCCGAGGCGCAATTACTGTTGGGGCTCCTGCGATAAATGCGAATTCAGAGCGTAAGCTTCTCTCTCTGCACTTTCCATTTTTGTGCTTTCGGTTTTTTCAAGGCAGGTTTTTTCTTCCTTCTTTTATCCGTTTGTTCTGGTTTTCATTTCAGCGATCTCTTGGTGAGAGTGACCGTCTCGTTTTTTTCCCTTCGGCTTGGCTTGAGGGGTCGGCTCTAAAGCTTTCATCTTTGGCTTTGCGGTTTTGCTCATGAAGAGGCTAGTAAGTACGTTCTTTTATTTTCGGTTTTATTAAGTTCATTTTTCTGATATTTTTGTGGAATCGTGAATTATGGTTTTTCTGATATTTTTTTTTTTTTGTTTAAATGGATTACTTTTCAATGTTTTTCCGATTGTTTGATGGGCTACGTGGAGCTAACATATCAGAAATCGGCAAAATTCTTTATTTTGGGACTGATTCAGGGATATTTTCAGTTTTTAATTGACTATTTCCTTTCTTAGCAGCCGTGGAGCTTGCTTGTTTAGTGATGTTGGTTTTCTTTTTTTATCTTTAATTATGGGATCTCTGGTGTGATATTTCTTTCTTTCTTCCTAGAACCGAACAATTTTTTTTTCACATTTCGAAAATTTGTAAATATGGGTTTTTGCATTTTTCTTGTAATTTTTAATGTTTTTTTCCTTTTCAGTAATCTTACATGTCAAATGCATTAGGATGAGTGAATCAAATATAGTCCAGTTGTTTAAATTCTTTTTAACAGTATGTTAATGTACCTAGTAGTGAGAATTTTTGAGTTTTGGCTATGAGATCCATTTCTAATAATTTCCTCTGTCTCTCAGCTATTTTTCTCTTTTTTTTCCTTCTCCAAAATGCTTAAATTCCAATGCCTTGGTTTCTTTAAGAGCCTTTTCAAATTTTCAGTCTTCAGATTTCTGTAGTTTTCTGTTTGGATTTTATACTCTTTCTGAGTTATTCGTTCTGTACATATTCACAGCTATTCTTCTACAATTTTTGTCAAAGATGCGAAACATCTCTCTTCCCTCTGTACCCACCTTGGCTCTGTAAATTTCATTGTCAACTATCTCTTGCCAATGCTCCAATTTAAACCAATTTCAGTCCTCTCTCTGCAACTCTTGGGCGCGGGTTCCCCGTTTTTTTACTGCACCTAACAGATTGGCCTTTCTTCGAAAAACAAAATCACCTGGTTTTCCTTTTTCCTTTTCTCTTGTGCCAAATCAATGGCCTTTCTTCCAAAAACAAAATCACCTAGTTTTCCTTTTTCCTTCTCTTGTGCCAAATCAAAGCACCAAATAGTCTTCCTACCATGAATGAACCAATATTCTATCATTCACACTCTTCATATTGACCCTGTTAAAAAAGTTCTCTTACTATAAACGACGTCAAGTTATAGCAATAACCACCTTATTCTATGTCGGCCGACTTCCAAATTTGTATTTATATAAATGATGAATTTGGTAATCAGAATTTGAAGAATCAATTAATAATAAAAGTAGTATTTGGTTAATTTTTGTTTGTGAATTTCCTTTTCGTAACACATGTTCGTTTGCCTGTTTCTATTACCAGGAACTGTTGATAATTTTGGTTCTTCTGAGCATTGCTGCAAATGCCATTGGAGATGGGGATGGTGGGGCCAGGAGAGAGAGAGACGAAAAAACAAACTTAATACAAGAAGAGAGAGGGGGTTGTCAAGATAACAGGGTGTTACGGCCAAGGCCTCACAGTGTCTCGATTTTAGAGTTTGGAGCTGTTGGTGATGGCCTCACATTGAACACTCTTGCCTTCCAAAATGCCATATTCTACCTAAGGTCTTTTGCCGACAAGGGGGGAGCCCAGCTCTATGTACCTGCAGGGAAATGGCTAACTGGAAGCTTCAACCTGACCAGTCATCTCACTCTCTTCTTGGATAGAGATGCTGTTATACTTGGTTCACAGGTCTCATTTCTCTCTCTCTCTCTCTCTCTCTCTCTCTCTCTCTCTCTCTCTTGTGGTCCTCTTTTGTTTAGCCCATGTTGTTAAACTATCTGGGAATTATTTACTATAGGAAGTAAGTGATTTTTCATTTAGAGTATGGTTTGTTTGGTAGTGGATCAAGGCCCTTATCTTGCTGGTGGTGATTGTGATGGGTATAATTTATATAGGCTGCCTAATTACTGCCCTTTTTCTCTTTGCTTTTTTGTTTTTTCTTTTGTTCTTTTTTGGGACTGGCATTGCGGTGTTTGGCCTTGTTTGAAGTTGATTGTCAATTTGTCTTAAATTTTTCTTTCGTAGTTAATAAATCAGAGGGATACAAATGATCAAGAAAATCAAAAAGTTCAATTAAAAGATTTGCTTCTTTTTTTTATTTGAATGTAGGGGAGATTTCTTTCTTGTATCTGAATATCTTTTTTCCCACACTTTTGGTTCTTAAGTTCATTTACTATCTCTAATCTCCTTTGTGATGAGAGAGGTAGGAGGGTGAATATCCAAGGGATGATTCAGAGTAAAAGAGGTCCAAGTTCTTGAAGCAGGAACCTGCAAAATCAGCACATGAAGTATTATTCCTCTTATTTGCATAAACCCCAATAATTTTTACACTTGGAAAAGATTCAACCAACCCAATTCCATTTTGCTTGTTTTTGCCAGCTGTCGGTGGTTCTATGCAATAATTTGGGTAGAGGTGTAGGGTTTAGTTGTTGGAAATTGGCCTTTTGGATTAGTGGTTAGAGCTTATGGGACACAGTAAATCCCATCATACCCACCCAAAAAATAAAAAACAAGAAAAGGTTGTATCTTGATTGTTCTTTGCAATTATTTGTACTCTACTTTCTAGAACAACATAAAGCAATGGTGGGGCCTGGCTAACCTCAGCTTACCCACTAAAGAAAAAGAAAGAAGAGGAAAATTAGATTAGTTTTCATTTGATTCTCTTTATATTGATTCTCTCTCATCTTGAATTGGCAGGATTCATCTCATTGGCCAGTTATTGACCCATTACCTTCATATGGTCGAGGTCTAGAGCTCCCCGGTGGGAGCCATGGGAGCCTGATTAACGGCCAGAAATTGACGGATGTCGTGATAACAGGTAAATGATTCTTCTCTCTAGTATTAATCTTGTTACTTTCTAATTATCAAAAGAAAAATCTTATAATCTCTTGTCCCTCAATGCTCATATTACTTTCTTCTTTTGTTGAAAAATTTATGAATTTCCATTTCGCACTCTTGATTATCGCAGGTGACAATGGAACTATTGATGGTCAGGGTTCGGTTTGGTGGGATTGGTTCAATTCTGGTTCCTTAAATTATAGTCGTCCTCACCTTGTTGAAATTACAAGCTCTGAAGATGTTGTGATTTCGAATTTAACATTCTTGAACGCTCCTGCCTGGAGCATTCATCCAGTTTATTGCAGGTATGTCAAATACCATAGAATCCCAAAAAAATTTGAGTGTCATTGAGGAAGTATCAGTTTTGTATTCATATTTATTGGCAAATTTTGCAGCAATGTACTAATTCAGAACATTGCAGTCCGAGCTGCTCCAAATTCTCATACAGATGGTATAGTCCCAGGTATGTATTTTCTTCTCTTATCTTTTGTAATTATGTGTTTGTGTGTTGTTGGTGTTGGTGTTGGTGTGGGTGTGGGGTGGGTTGTGTGTGTGTGTGTGTGCGAGAGAGAGAGAGAGAGTACTAAACTCCAAGAGACTATGGAAGGTCCTGAGATAGAAATACCACAGTCCAACGGACTATGTTAGAGGCCATGATCCGTGACCCTCAATGTTGATAGATGGTGATCGGGAGTGGGACTTCTTGTTGAGGTCCTGTTCTGCAAGGTCCAACTCTATCTTTCACCATCCATTTTCATCAAATAATCATGACTTTAATGGACCATGGTTTCATAGATGGAATCAGATTCAGCATTTTTCTGTGATTCCCGAGAAACAGAACGTCTTCTACTCATTCCAGAGAGAGAAACTCTGTAACATCTCCCAAGCCATACTGAGGCCGGGATCAAAATACTCTTAAAAAATTTGATCCTCGACAGATATTTAGAACACAATTTTGCGATCTCACAAACTCTCTCTTTCTGTAGATTCTTGCACAGGAGTTTGCATTGAGGACTCTGTCGTGAGCGTGGGAAATGACGCGATTGCTCTCAAGAGCGGGTGGGATGAATATGGAATTTCTTATGGTGCCTCCACTTCTGGGGTCCATGCCCGCCGCCTATTTCTCCATGCCCCAATGGGTTCTGCTCTAGCCCTCGGCACCGAGATGTCCGGGGGCATTTCGGACATCTTATTTGAACACCTCTCCATCTTCAACTCTCGCAAGGGCCTTAGTGTCGCAACAACAAAGGGAAGGGGTGGTTTCGTAAGAGATGTCCTTGTTTCCAACATAGAGATGGAAAATGTCGAAGTTGCCCTTCGGTTCGATGGGAACTGTGGGGCCCACCCGGATGACCGTTTCAATCCTGAGGCTTTTCCTGCTATTAGTCGAATTACGGTGAAAAATTTGGTGGGCCAGAAAATTGGGTTGGCAGGAAATTTGAGTGGAATCGAGGAGGCTCCTTTCACTGCGATATGTTTGTCAAATGTGTCTCTGTCTACCAATTCAGATAGGCCCTGGGCTTGTTCAAATGTGGTGGGCTATACTTTGGTTGTAGTCCCAGAGGCTTGCCAAGAGCTAGAGACCCAATACTCCAATTCTTCATCAGTTTGCTATTCCCTGTCTTCTTTTAATGGTGGTCATGCTGAGGCCCTGTGAGTGTGATGATGTGTCTTGTTTTCTCTCTCTGGGGATGGCATTACACTTGTTCATTTGTTTCAAACCTAGAGGCCCCAATCATCTCCTGTTGTTTCCTCTCTCCTCTCTGTAGAAAAGGCCTCTTGTACAAAATGCCATCACCATTGTTGCATTTAATCATCCAAGAGGTCCTGATCGTCTCTCTCTCTCTCTCTCACTCTTGTTTTATCTCTCTAGAAACCCCTTGTACCATGCTATCACAGTTCTACAATGGATCAAGAAGACCAGGTTGTTGGGTGGAATAATTCTTCTCCCTTCCTCTAATTCTTGAATAAATCCTCGGTTATTTGATTCCTTTCCCAATTCATACCTTCCTTCCTTGAATGCCAGCCCAGCAGGGGGGGGGGGGGCGCGTTGTTCTTATTGGTTGTTGGCTAGAGAGCTCTCACCAATGGGATGTCATGTGGTGGGACCTACTGGCCATTGTGGCACCATCTGGCAGGCACTTTGTACAGCCTCATTCTTGATTCTTGTGTAAGGAAAAATTTTGGTAGTGTTGGCCTTTCGAGGTAACATCTCCTTTCTTTATTGCTTTCTATTTCTTCATTTTCTTATATTTTTCGAATAATTTAGTCCACGTCACATGGGATTGATAGAGAGAGAGAGAGAAAAAAAAGGTTTTGTATCACTTTCTATGTTTTTTATTTTATTTTTATGTATCCCAGCTGGTTGCATATGATTGGAATAAAGGGGGTCTTTTCTTACACTTAGTCCTTTTGGCCTTATATGTGAAATCCATATAATATGCCTGCCTATCTTTATCTCTTATCTCTCTCCCTCTTCTTCTAATTTATTTATGCTTCTCTATCTACCATTGCGCTGCATTTAGATTCCTAGGTGAAAAGGTGAGGAAGACAAGAGCCCAATCCTTTCCTCAATAGATGCCTATATTGGGATGTCGCACGTGGATCTTTTATCACATACCATGTGAGGCCTCACAAAAGGGTGCGGTTTGTATAGAGCCGAGGCTCTAAACAATCAAAGTAAAATGTACCTTCAAATGGTGTGACAGCTTTAAAATATATTTTTATCTTTAATAAAAAATAGTGCAGTAAATCTATGAAATTTCTAGAACTTGAAATCTTTTTTTTTTTTTTTTATGTCCGTCCATCTTGATGATCAAAATATTTGAGCATAAAAAAACCCTCTTCTTGTGAAATTTTTGAGGCGGGCTCTAATTTGATTGTTTAGAGCCTTGGCCCAATATAAATTTTTTCCTATTTTTAATTCATGCAAATTACAAGACGTCAAACTTAAATAATCAAATATAGATGCAACTCTAAATATAGATACAATGTTCAAATATTAGGCCGGTTTAACTCGGAATTGGCAGGTCAAACCGGAACTGGGCACCTGTCGGGATCGGCAGTACATAACCAATCGATTTGGAGTCTAAACCAGCCAACTTAAAAAAAGAAAAAATAAATAAAATAATGGAGATCATGCCTCATGGGTTCATTTTGGATGTTTTTTTTTTTTTCAACGGGTTTTTAAAAAATCTGACAAGCCTCAATTTAGATCGTTTTTTTGTCAAAATTTGTGTGTTTGGAAGATAATCGCGTTCATCACACGATCATTGTTTTAATTTGGTCTATTACATAAAGACTTGCAGTCGATTTTGGGCGCTTTCCTATGAGTTTTGAAAATCAACAAATGATTTCTCCCTCGATTTATATTGTTTTTGTGTCAAATTTTGTTTAGTTTGAATTTGATTATCTTCAAACTTTGAAGATAATCAAGTTTGATTATACATATTCGTGGTCGATTTTGCTCGAAAATTTGTTCCTAAGAAGAAAAACGGTTGATAATGAGGTTGATTTCGATCAAATTAGGTGTTTTTTTTTTATCCCCATAGCTTCAGCTCTCAAATCAAACTGGAAGATCCATTTGTCATTTTGTTTTTTTTATATATGAATTTTTTGTTGCTTCAAAATGGAATGAATGTTAGGGTTCAGCCGTTTTTGTGAATTATATCTCAGTTCCGAATCAAATCTTTTGAAATTTGATTCAAATGTTCGTAATGAACCTAAATATCTTATTATGGCTCCAATTTAGTAGATCTAAACCAAGGTTTGAAAATTTGGTGATCAAAATCAGAATCACCAAGTTCAGATAAAGAATCGTCGAATCCAGTCCAGTTCCTGACGAAAAATGCCCGGACCCATCTGAGCAAAATCGGCTTGTTCTAAGCTGAGGAGCTTTAACAAGAGAGACTTTATATTTTTTTGGTATAAGGGTGGTGGGCCACACCCCTATAGTTTTAATTGTCAAGAAGGCTGCCGGTTTAATTAACCCCAACGATTTCATCGCACACGCGTCATCAGGGAGGGAGTTATGGCGTTTGATGCTTTTATAGAAGCTCTCACTCCTAATATTTGATATGGGACAAAATTTCCCATGTATTCACTGTGAATAAATGTCTATAACAGATTCAAATTGATACCAATTGGTTATTCATATTCAACGAATCACAATACTTTGTGAGCAATTTTACATACGAGACATTTTACAAACCTTTGGGAGCAATTTTATATACGAGGCATTTATAATAGCTGTTTATATAGTTTCTTTACTGTACTTCCATAGTTAATAATTTTATTTAAACTTAGCTATATTAATAATTAAAGCTATTTTATTTAAACTTAATAATTAAAGCTATTTTATTTAAACTTAGCTATATTTTCTTCATGCCATAGTTTAAACATAGTTAATCTACAACATAGTAATTTTAAGCCATAAGTAATTTTAAAAATTTACAATATCATTCTAAATTACCTAATTTCTAATTTTTTACACCGTACCTTATTTTCACCATATAGCTTTGATTTTATACCTTGTAGCTAGTTTCAAAGTTATATGGTGTAAAGGAAACTTTAGTAACGAAGGAAATTAAGACAATGCAACACCTATCTTATTTTTTCTTTTGGGTTTTTTTAACATTCAAAAGAAATTAAGACAATGCAAAAGAAAAAAAAAAAAACCCTAAAATATTCAATGGTCAACAGAGATCTAGACATAAAAAAGACGTCTCAATATCCACGTATTTTTGTAAAATAATGAGAGTATGTAATGCATCACCCCCAATTTATTTCAAAACTCAAAAAACACTATTTTAAGGGATTTTTTGAAATTTTGTTAGGCCAATCCGGTAGATTCTCCGATCCACCAATACGACCCGGTAGTTGGAGTGGCCTATCTGGTTCACTGGTCTGTTTTCGAAAACTTTTATCAAAACAGAAAAGATTGAGAATTTGTCTCACACTTCATTTATCTTTTAGTTTTGCATCTTTAATCTATAACATTGTAACACAACGAAGGAGACATAGCAGAGGACATGGACACCGACAATTAGGAGTATGCAGATGACGAAGATGAAGAAACAAATGGGATAATGGAAAATGAATTGGCAAAAGCCAATCGTGGGGGATTGAAAGGGCACGACATGGTACAGTACCTCATGTAGTGGTAGATGATTAACTGAGATTGGTTCGAGAGGAAGTTCAGACATTGAGGCATAACAACTACTCGACAGAGGTAGATAATTAATTGAGATTGGTTCGAGAGGAAGTTCAGACATTGAGACATAACATATACTTGGCAAGGGCGAGATGTAGTTGTAGCCGGTACTGTAAGCTGGTTGTTGAGGATGATAAAAATGTTAAAGTTGCCGATAGCCATAACACAGGCCAGGGTGGGGGAGAGCACGAAGGCTGGACAGGTCTAGGAGACTTTGGCCAAAGGGGTACCATGGGTAATATTTCTGATTAGCAAGGGGGCACAACTGCGGCATTGCAAACTCCACAAGAGATTGCTCATATTTTTGTCTAAATGAACCTTGATAGTAAGACACACGAGTACCTTGAGCCCCTTCGCCACTCTTATTATTACTCGCCAGTATTATTTGCATTTTTCAACTCCCTCCGTTGAAGTAATGTATGTCAAATTCTAAATTGTGTTCTATATCTCCCAAGCCTTATTCATATATGAATTTATATAAGAAGTTTTTTCAATTGTCATTTTTCATTAATTCTATTTTTTTTCAAGATAGGAGTGGCAATAGACCTAGGACCCGACGGGTAGACCCGACCTTGGGTTCATATATGGGTCCAATTTTTTGACTCGACAGGTTGGGTCTGGGTCCAAAACCTGGACCTGAACACTATTCAGTTATGGGTCCGGGTCTAGCTAGACCCTACCCATACCCGTACCTGTAAACCATTGGAGATAAAATACTTTACTTTAAGTCATATTCATATGGGTGTATTAAAGATCGTAAACAATAAAAACTCGTAGCCATCTTTAGCTATTAAAAGACAAATCATACGGCTTGAAATCTAATGGCAGGTGATTGTGACATTGTTATCAATAATATAGGTATATGATGGTTAAAAAAGGGCCAAAAACAAAAGAAGCTCATAGTCATAGGGTGGCAATGGACCCGACCAGACCCGGGACTTGACATGTAGACTCGGGACCCGGTGAGTACATGTATGAGTCCAATTTTGGATCCAACGGGTCAGGTTCGGGTCCAAAACATGGGCCTGAATACTGTTTGGATCCGGATCCAGCCAGACTTAACCCATACCTGACCCGTTGCCACCCCTATTTCAAGATAATTGTATATAATAACAAAATATATATTACCATCATCATCATCATTATTTTAGCTTTTTTCGAATTAATTGGGGTCAGCTACATGAATCTTGGTTCTTTATTCTGCTCTATTAAGGGTCATATCCTCAATGAGGCTATAATTCTCCATATCTTTTCGGATTACTTCTAACCATGTCCTTTTGGGTCTACCCATTGTCATTTTCAGTCCTTCCATTTAAACGAATTCGTATCTCTTAACAAGTGATGTACTTGGTCGGTGCCACATACGACCAGCCCACCTAAGTCTACTCTATCTCATTTTATCACTTATTGGTGCCACACCTAAATTATCTCGAATAGATTCATTGTGATTTCTATATCTTTTGTCTTGTAACTCATCCATCTCAATATCCTCTTCTCCGCTACAATCATTCTATGTATATATATTCTATCCCTTCTTGTCTTGGCACAAAATATATATAAAATCTCTATTTTTTTCTTATTTTTTGAATTTATGTTTTAGGGTTTTTTGGCCCATTTTAAACACAATTTTTTTACTTGACCGACTCGAGCTGGTTAACCAGCCCGGTTCCAAGTTACTCGGAATCAGCTGAAGACCGGTTGACCAGCCTTGTTCAATTTTTCCTACATTGCTATAGATAGTGTCAAAAGCCCTTCTAAAGATCAATTTTTCGCCCCGTTTATGAAATTTAATACCAAAAATGGTGCGAGTAGGTCAAATATTTTTTTAGAAAAACAGTAGTGCACGTAGATCTATAAATATTTGAAATTCTTGAAAATAGACTGTCAAGATAATGTGATCGAAGATATCCAATGCAATAATAAGTAGGAGGTTTTTCCACTCTCACAGCAACGGATTTTGAAATGTATCTTGCTTTTATAAGGTTGTGCCACATATAAACTTTTCACACAAAAAATAGCTTATTTTGCCCTATTTGGATATGGCCTCATACCCTAGTCCCTAACGACCAAATGAAAATGCTTTCATCTTTCACATGGCATGAGGCTTGAAAGTGGGGGTACACCAATACCACGTGCATATGTTACCATAGACTTTGACTTAAGATAAACCAAAGGGAACACACATGTCCACCAGGATGCTAACTAAATGAATGGTCAAGATGCACTGCATAATAGTAATATGAAAGAGACAACACCTCTCCCCCTTTATCTACAACACCTCTCTTCTCTATTCTCTCTCTAGAGTCTCTACATCACCTCTCTCTCTCTCTACAACACCGCTCTCTCTCTCTCTCGCTCTCTCTTTGTTTCTCTCTCAGAGCTTGTCCCCTTGCCATCTCTTTCCCCCACTGTCATTTTCTTGGAATACCGAAAATGTAGAAAGAAAAAATAAATTCATAGTTAAGGGGACCACATTTTTACAACTATATGCACATGCATGATCAATTCCATACCATACCTCTCATAACTCCAGGCCCCATTTCATGTGTTTCTTAAACCACATCTGACACACATAGAGAAACAAGAGAAAAACAAAACAAAATCTGACACCCCTAAGAGACAAACATCAATAATTAAACCCTTATATTGTTCCGGTCACCATCTCCTTAGACTATGTTTCAATAAAGGGTGTGGTTTGTATAGAGCCGAGACTCTAAATAATCAAAGTAAAGCGTACCTTCAAATTGTGTTGAGAAATATAGTTTCGCTACTGGAAATCTTTGTGATAGCCAAAAAATATATTTTCATATTCAATTATAAAATTTAAAGCTTCAAAAACAGTGTAGATCAAGCAGATCTATGGAAAACTTGAAAATATTTAAAATTGACGGTCCAAAGGTGCATAACAAGATGCACTATTTCTAAAACTTGAAATCCAATTTTTTCTCATATCTATGTATCTTGATGTCGAGATGATCAATTGGAGGATATTTGGACATCAAAATAACCTCTTCTAGTGAAAGTTTATAGATGGGCTCTAATTTGGTTGTTTAGAGCCTCAGCTCTATATAAAAAATTTCCTTCAATAAAACATAACCATAAATGGAAAAGCTTAGAGCAAGCGGTATGAAGGTGAAGACCAACCCTCACTGTTGACAATTAAAGTATCCTTCACTCAACAGTGTATGTGATTGGTATTGGATCTTATGACCACCATTAGTTATGACAAGTTAATGGTCGAATTAAGTGCATGATAGTTCCTTTGAATAGTGACAACCACCTAATAAATTTGCTCTAGTGAAATAGTATGTGTAACTAACAAAGTTGGATCTATTCACATCATGGATTCCATTAATGTTGTACAAACATGTGATATCAGGGTTGGACTGCCACCGAATTGGTGAATGGTATGAACTAGCCAAAACTGGTGTGCTCGTCGAATGAACTGGTTGGATCAAATTTTAAATTTATAAAAAAAGATGTGAATGATAGTTCGGAAATATAAAAAATATTATAAAATTGTTATCCAAATTTGTTTGATAAGTCGGAATGGCAAGATATTAACTTTAACTAATATTCAATTAAACTTAATTTTTATTTTGGGTCAGACCAATCAAGACATCAATGGGTTATTTGATCAGTTAAACTGTCAAGTTTTGTCTTGATCTGATATGCTCGATTTGCACCATTTTTAAAGCTCTAGTTATTTGATCAGTTAAACTGTCAAGATTTCCTTAATTATGAAATCTAGAGCTTTAAAAATGGTGCAAATCGAGCATATCTACAAATAGATAAGGATTTTGAAAATAGAAGGTCCAAATAAAGCGTAAGACGATGCACTGTTTTCATGACTTAAAATTTTTATTTATCTTTTTTTTCATGTCCACCATCTCAAGGTCCAAATGATCGATTATAGAGTTTTCCAGAAGTGGAACACCCTTTTCCGATGGATTTTTGAGGTACATTTTACTTCAATAGTATAAAGTTGACTCGTAACCGTCCTTGTTTTTTTGCTGTTTTAAATAGAAAAGGAGTTTGCACACGACCAAAAATCACGTTAGGTTTAGACGCCTCAAAAGCTCTCGCAAAACTTGGGTTGGCTCAAGTGTTTTCTTTTTTGAAGTTCAATGCTTCCATCATGCTACAAGAGTGAACCCTAGGGCGAAAAAGACACTTCGAAGAATCTCTTTTAGAATTTAAAATTTTGGCATATCAACTAATGATCACTAAATAATCATATTGAGAAAAATAACTTGAGTTTAGTTTTAAAAATTGAATGATCTCTGTTTCAATATTTTAAGAGCTTAAAGTCTTGCTGATTATTTTTTTCTTTAATAGTCACTAGGTTTGAGAGGTTTGAATCCCAATACTTGAGGTCCCAAAAATACCCAACGCGGCATAATGAAAAAATGCCTTTGCAGGAGCAAAAAATCTTTTCAGCTTGAAAGAGCCGAGAATATTTTTGGATGGGGTTGGGATCCACCCAAATTCGGATCTCGATTCAAAAAATTTACATGGGATCTAGATTTAGATTCAGATCCGATCAGATCCGGATCCAAAAACTATACATGAGATTCAGAGTCGTTCTTTCTAAAAGTTAAAAATAATTATATATTATATGTGTGGGTGCAGTTGGTACACGGATGCATCCGTAGCTGTAGAGGTAAGGTGCTCCTTCAAATTTTATGATGGTATATAATTTTGATGTCAAATGTTCTTAGGATTATCTCAAAATCTATTTTTATTTTTAATTATAAAATTTTTAATTTCAAAAATGGTTAAAATCAAGTAGATCTATAAACGTATGAAAATCTTGAAAATGGACGGTACAGATAATATGTTGTAAAATGCACTATTTTTTAGACTTAAAATCTTTTTATTTTTCATGGTCATACATCCAATGTCGAGTTGATCAATCAAAGGTCTACCTTTTCCGATGTCCGTAGTTCTACATTATAAGGTTACGTCCATATATAAACTTTTTCCTATATATATATATATATATATATATATATATATATATATATATAAAGAGAGAGAGAGAGAGAGAAATGATCCTATAGGACCCTCCCCCATCCATGTGTGTAAGATCTCAAAGGATCATCATTAAATTTAGGGCAGATCTATAGAAAAGTCAAGTCCCACCCATGTAATAACTTTTTTAGAGATCCGTGCCAACTTTCATGGTGATCTTTTGGGGTCTTACACACATGGGTGTGGGAGGATCCTATAGGATCATTACTCATATATATATATATATATATATATATATATATATATATATATATATAAGATGAGATTAGCCCACTAACTCATATGAACATATGTGTCCCACTTCCCAGATTGAATCTGGGCTTATCTGACGATCACGGATGTCCAGTAGTGTTTGAATTTTATTTTTTTCTACAAATCTAAATTACTTGAAATTTGAGGCGTATGTTCATAACAAATAGTTGAATCTTCAAAAAATATCAAAAAAATATTTTACATGAAATATATTGATTAAAATACCCTTGAAAAGTTTCGAGGGTTTTGGTTATTTTTTTACGAATAATTTTTTTAATATTTTTATTTGGTGCGCATTGATGAAAAGAACACACACTTAAAAATTTAAGTGATTTGTATTTATAGAAAAATAAATAAAATTCAAGTACTACTAGACATCCACGATCGTCAGATCGGCCCAGATTCAATCTAGACCGTTGGGCTCGTATGTTCATATGAGCTAGTGGGCTAATCCCATCTTTTTCCATATATATATATATATATATATATATATATATATATATATATATATATATATATATATATATATATATATATATAATGATCCTGTGAGCCAGTGGGCTCACAAGTAAAAATGAGCCCAACGGCCCAGATTGAATCTGCATCGATCTGAAGATCATGGATGCTCGATAGTATTTGAATTTTAATTTGTTTTCTACAAATCCAAATCACTTGAAATTTTAAGCGTGTGTTTATCAAAAAAAAAATTTACATGAAAAACTTTGACCAAAATACCCTCATAAAGTTTCGGAGGTATTTTGATCAATTTGTTTTTTGCGGTTATTTTTTTAATATTTTTATTAGGTGCAGCTTGATAAGAAGAACATACGTTTAAACTTTCACGTAATTTAGATTTGCAGAAAAAAAATTAAAATTCAAATACTACTAGACATCCGTGATCGTCAAATCGGCCCAGAATATTGGGCTCATTTTTTCTTCTAAACCCACTTGCTCACAGGATCACTTTATATATATATATATATATATATATATATAACTATATATAAAAAAAGGAAAATAATGTATATATCCATTATATTTATCGGAATTATCTTCAAGTTTTTGTTATTACGTCTATACCCGTTTTTTCAACTTTATAACATTTATTTTTTAGAAAAAGATAGATCTGTCAGTTTTCGGTTTTTCAAAAACCAAATTGTATTTTTGGGTTTTAAAAATCCGAATTTATATATATTTTCTCTCTCTCCATATATATATATATACACATTGCCGAGTTTTGGCTTTTTAGCAGCGAGCATCAATGATTCTTTTGCAATGACTCTCTCCATTTCCTAGTGATTGTTTTGCAATTAGTCTCTCCATTTCCTTTGCTTGATAGGCTGGAGCTCCAACAGATGGCTATGCAAATGCCCTAATTCTCGCATCTATCCTCTTAAAATCGGTAGAAAACCTAAACTAGAAACCCTAAAATAGGAGATACGGCCACTAATGGACCATTCATTGTTCATGTCAGATGAAGAGTTGTGACTTTTCCATCGTCAATATGAGCAATGAATGGTCACTAGTGGAATGTGAGCATTTTCACGATCCAAAAAACCAACACCCATAAACTTAAGATATCACACTCTCACCACAAGAGGTGGGAGAAAGGGCATATTATATCACTAGTGGGACAAATGGTATCCTCGCACTTGCACATGCTTATGCTTATGCATATGAAGTGTGATCTATGTAGGGCTTCCCTTTCTTTGGATCTTAGAACATGAGGACGTTCGTATATTTAAACATGAAGATTGTATATTATGATATCATTTATTTTTTGTATAAGAAAGTCACAATTATATTTAGTTATTATATGTAAAATTCAATAGATTAAAGTGTGTCATAACATTTAAAAACTTTGATTTTAGACTTTATACCCAAACAATGACATCCTTTTCCACTGAATTTCAAATCTAAAAGTCAATAATGATTGTGACCTTCTTATATCAAAAGTTAATAATCTTATTATGTATATTTTCTTATATATCATCATTGGAGCTTTTGTCTACTAATTGGATCAGTTGGGTCAATTACACGAATCATATTCTATCATTCTGCTCTATTAAGGACCATGTTTTCAGTGAGGCCATAAGTCTACATATCTTTTTTCACTACTTCTAAGCATGTTTTTTTTGGCCTACCCCTTGTCATTTTTTTGCCTTTCACTTGAACTAACTCGTACCCTAACATGTGTTGTATTGTTGTACTAGGTCTGTGCTGCATATAACCAACCTACCTAAACCTACTTTCTCTCATCCTATCTTCTTCTTTTTTTTTTTACAATATTACGAATTTTATTGCTGAGGAAAGATATTTTCTCTGATCTTGTCACTTATTGGAGTCACAACTAAATTATCCTAAATGTATTAATTTCGAATTATGTCCCTTCTTGTCCTATCACTCATAAATCTCCATTTTCTTATTTTAGCTACATTCATTCTATAGGTATCTTGTTTCTTGACTGCTACATTCTGTCCTATAAAGCAAAGTTGGATTCATTGTTGTCTTATAGAACTAGTCATTCCTTAAATATAACTTTCCTTTATCTATTCTCTAATGTAGGACAAGAACCCATTCTTTATCTCTATAAGTAAAATAAATCACATTTTTTGAAAAAAATTACTATTCAAAAAGTATGTTATTTTGAAATAACATATGGTATTTTTCCCTAACAAAAACACACCAAAGTCTTTACTAATTTAAAACTAAAAAAAATTAGATACATAGGAAGATTTAGAACTCGTCAATAAGTTAGAGGATCCCTAGAGAGATTTGAGATTAACAACCATGTGTGAATGCCTCCATTGCCCATTGTCTATGCGACAAATTGTTCACGAATGCCTCCACAGCCAAGTTTTTAAATAAACAATTTGGGATGCTGATGCTTTTCAGAGTGAATTTAGTTTGGTAATAAAAAGATGAGATTGTATCAGCGTTAGAAAAATCGGTCGGTTAGATTGGAACCGTTGGGGTTTCAAGTTCAGGTTTGGGCCGGTTTTGTGTGTCTAGTAGCCTAGGTGATAACCCCATAAAATTTATGGCCCAAAACTGGCCAATTAAGCGTCAAACTAGCCATGTTTTTGTCTAACCAGTCGGTTTTCAGCTAACTGGACCGGTTCGTTGATATAATAGCGTTGTTTTTAGTAAATAATGGTAATGTATAAATAACAATGTTATTTTGAAATAGGGGCCATTATATGTAGCAGGAAAACCACGGATCCAATTTTTCATATTTTTTTATTCATTTTCTGGCCATTTTTTTGTTTTTTTCATGTTTTAGTATTGTAAATCACTATATAATGAATATAAAATAAGGAATTTGGATTTAAACATCGAAAAAAAGGAAGAACAGTTTCTTGAATTGAAATGGTGGACTTTTTAGGTTTTTGAAAATTTCAGCCATTCTTTCAATAATCTCCTCATTACCTAATGGTTCTTAAAGAAATTTGAGGGGTTTGATTGCTATTCGAAGTATTTAATATATTCTTATTTCAATTTGTTCATAAAACCAAAGATCATGGGTTGATTTTTGCCCGAAAAATTGTTGCCCAGAAAACCTGTGTTCGATCCAAAAAACACAAAAATTTTATCCATTTATTGGTCTTTTTTTATCAAATTGTGTTGTAGATTTTGATCATTGAGGCTTCATATCTCAAATAAAATTGGTATGTTTATTTATGATTGAGTAAATTTTTTTATATGAATTTTTTGTTGCACGATGTCATGAAAATTGCATAGATCTGAAATGTCTACCATTTTATCAATCACATCCAAAATACCAAATATTTTTTTATGAGATTTGGTGCATTTGAAAGAAAATCAAAGCCTTTACAATGCATATGTGTTTATTTATTCGATTATCCAAACATTGAGGATTGTTTCTTGCTCGAAATATTGCTCAATTTTAGGGGTTTTTGAGAAATTGATTTTTCTAAAAAAAATAATTTTCTTAATAAAATTATTATTTTTATCAATATGGGAAGTGTTTTTATATTTTTCTTGATAAAATTATTTATAATAAAAATATATTTTTAATAAAAAATTATATTTTTTGATGAATATGATAAGTGTTTTTCTATTTTACTTAATAAAATTATTTTTTGATAAAATTATGGTTTTTTAATAAAATTATATTTTATGGTGAATATGGAACTTGTTTTTCTATTTTTCTTAATAAAATTATTTTTTAAATAAAATTATATTTTTTTGATGAATATAAAAAGTGTTTTTCTATTTTTCTTAATAAAATTATTTTTTGATAAATTTTTTTGTTCTATTGTTTTTATATGGAAATGCATAACAATAACAACATCTTATCTTGATTATGGTCTCAAAGGATGCTACTTTAGTTTTCATTGTTGTAGAATAAATATTCATTTTTTCTATTGCTTTCTTAACTTATCGTTATGTTTTCGAGCAAAATGATCTGAAACCCTCTCAAATTTTAAGTTTTGGATTTGATAGAAGGCTCAAGAAAAGTGGTTATTGATCCACCTTGGTCATCTACAATTTTTTTTTTATTAAGACTAATGTAGGTAATAAAATAATATTACACTAAATCTATGTTTTTCTTTTTACATTTTTATTTTTTATTTTTTGGGGATTTTTTGCCTTTTTTTTAAAAAACAATTCTACCGGACCAGTTATTCTGATTAATCGCCCGATTAGTCTGGTTCCGGTTCTAACCACTCTAGGCCCGATATCCGATTAACCGTTTCGGTTCGATTTTGCGAACATTGGATTATATACTATGAGTCCATTCATCTTTCACACATGAAAGTCATAATTGCTCTTAGCTATTAAATGTTAAATTGTATAGCTTGGGATGTGTCATCAAGTTGGATAACTTTTTTTTTTTAGAACTTTAAGTTTAATCATCAACATACTCACAACTACCCTATTTGAAATCTCTGGAATACGCAATGGTAAGGGAAGCAAGCCACATACACAATGGGAATGGGCATCACAAATCACAGTAGATAAAAAAAACTGGTAAGCATCCCTTTTGCATGGAATACAAGGTCTCCTACTAGAATAACATGGAAAATAATAATAAATAAATCACATAAATATAATGTTTAGGAAAATTGTATTGTGTATTGTGGGTGGGACCATAATTAGCAAATCAGGGGATATAAAAAAACGGATAACAAAAAATACTTCATATGAAAATATGGTGAATATATTGGAATAGGCTCAAAAAATCGGATTGAAAAAAATGAACAAGTTTAAAAATTTTAAAATTCTAAGAGACAAAAAATTTGCCAAAACCATCAAAAGTAATCCATTTATAAAAACTTTACTAAACTGATATAATTAAATTAATCAATTTAGATGTTTCATGATTTTCATCCATCATCCAAATTTATATGCAAAATAAAACAAAAATGAAAAATAATTAAGGTATAATATATTCATTAGAATGATCTAAAATCAAATATAAGACATGGTAGAGTGATCAAAATTAATATATCATTTCTTTATTATCTTGATAAGTGATATTTGAATCATGTTATCCCCGCATAAAGCCTTCGCCATAAAATTTGCAATACAATTTCTTTTCTCTTTCATCACAATAATCCCAAAAATGATATTTTGACCTAACCATTGTTTATTCTTTCTTGTTTTTTAATAAAATGGGAAAATATAAAAAAATACATATACACATCCACAAATAAATAATTAAAAATATAAGAATATATTCATAAATAAATAATATTTTAACACACACATCAGGGGATCATGCTCTTCATATAACATACCTCAAAGAAATTCACAAGCTTAATTAGCTAATGTGTACATAAAGTAGCATGGTAGGCTATTTAATGAAGCATTGAACATAAACATGTATTTAATTAGCATTATACACAATTAAAATAAAATTAAATATAAATAAAATAATAAAGTTGATGATAATTTCAAATATATACGGAACCAAGATCACACCATATTAAATATCCTACCAATATTAAAGACTTAAGTCTTTAACATCATCCATAAGGGTATATATATATATATATTCCTACCAATATTAAAGACTTAAGTCTTTAACATCATCCATAAGGGTATATATATATATATATATATATATATATATATATATATATATATATATATATATATATATATATATATATATATAGAGAGAGAGAGAGAGAGAGAGAGAGAGAGAGAGAGAGAGAGAGCAATGATATCATGCAACCGTTGTATAGTGATATGATACAACAACATTAAAAAACCATCTTTTGTCCATTTGTTTGATCCAAAATTTGAAATATACAGTCTTTTCATTCTAATAAACAATCACAAAAAAAGAAAAAATTGAAAACACAACTTAGAAAGTATTTTTTTAGCCCAATTAACATAGGCCGTTCATTTTGGTGAGATGCTTAGATATAGGTCTTAGAAGGATTTTTTCATTTCTATTTTTTTTGGATGGTTTTGTTATCATTAGATGAACAATGTTAAAAAAGAAAAAAAAAATGATTTTGACTTTATAAAGGCTAAGATCTTGAAATTCACAAAATGAATGGTCTAGATTCATTTTTGGAGATGACTCATTTTGACCATATATATGGTTAAAATTGAACTTTTTTTGTTTGGGGATTAATTATTGAGATGAAAAGAGTGTGTGTGCAAAATTTGGGGTCATACAAATACCACAAATATGGTTTTCTAGAAGTGTCGTTGTATTATACTATGATACAACCGTTGCATTGGATCATTGCTCACATATATATATATATATATATATATATATATATATATATATATATATATATATATATATATATATATATATATATATATATATATATATATATATATATATATATATATATATATAAATTAATAAAATAAATTCATATAATATTATCCATATTATACATATAAATTGATAATTTTATGATATATATTATAATAATTGTCTTACTGAGGGCCTGGCTGTTGATAGATAAAAAAGACAAAACAAGATTCATATAGCCGAACGTAAATAGTTGGGAAAATGCTTGAACGATGATAATATGTTATAATAATTATATCTTTTATTATAAATGTTATTATAAAATTAATCATATCTACATAATGTTTAGACGGATCTTTTTAGTTGTAGTATTTTTGTCTATCCATATTTTTCACCCAAATTTTTAATTTAATTTTTAGACTAAAATTGATTTTTGGCTGACTTTGTGGTAAACGATATATTATTGTTCCTTGCTGATTAGGGCACGTCTATAACAGACAAAAGTAGAGTGGGATCATTTGAACATTTGAAGGGGTGCACTAGTACACAAGAATTTCTTCAATGAGCCAATTGAATCTAAGTCGATTGGAGGGACACAAATTAATTTTAGTTTTTTATTTTTATTTTTAAGTTCATTTCACATGAAAATTGAGTGTACATGTGAACTTATAAGGCACATTTAATGACAAAAGAAAAATAATTGCAAAAATCGACCAAAACGCCAATAAAATATAGGAGTATAAACAAAAATAAAATGAATCGTGCATAGATACAAACTGAACTAATAAAGGATGCATAAACACGCTTCAAGCATCCATATGATGTGCACCATCCCCTATAAAATATGACCGTTATTTGATCGATATAGAGAATTGTGCTAGCTTCAGTCATAATGCTATACTTAACACTATTTTATTTTTATATAAATTATATTGACATGAAATTTGGGAGATGTACGTAATTATGAAATTGTTGCATCAAATAAAAATAGAAAAATATAATTTTAATAAAATAAAATGACCAAAATACCTATTGAAATTTAAAAGCATTTTGGTCAAATGTTTTATTAAAAATATTTTTTTCTTATTTTTATTATGTACACCCTTGCGAGAAGTGAGAGCATGTCAAATTTCATGTGAAAATTATTTGTGTAATGGATATTAAAATAAAATACTATGAGCCATCCAACCAAGATCATACACTTAATATTACGACTAAAGCTATTCCAACTATTCATATAGATCAGACATATACGAATAAAGTTTCCCAAGGATAAAAGGGGAAGCTTTTGAGAGGAACTGATTTTGATTGAAAATCTAAAGAGCATTGGAATTAATGTGGCAGTGGTTAGAATTGGTGTCTCAAAAGTCAAAATCAAGCTTCTACTTGCTAGAGTCATGAGCCCCGGTCCATCAAAATCAGCCGAGTCATGGGCTAATTCCCAGGTCTTGTTTTTGTTTTTTGTTTTTTTTTTGTAGAAAATGAATAAAGGGTAATCTTGCATTTAGAGTTTGAGACACCCGATCTTGGGGCTTCTCCTTTCAAAATCGTCAGGGGCAATTTTTGACTCGAACGGTTGAGTTTTCAATCACTAATTTGGGATAGCCTACACGAATTGTTAAGATGATCGGCGAGCTTGAATTTGAGAAGTTGTGACTCAAGAAGCCACAATTTCTCATTTTCAATAACACTACCATGTTTAATAACTTTTTTTTATTTGGCTATTGTTTAGGGTGGAGGGGGATTTCGCAATGGGAAGTATAAAGTTCTAGCTGCCCCATGGAAGATGCAACTTTAGGAAATGGAGGCTTCATACTTTTTTTTTTAGTGGTGCATCATTTTCCAACTTGTCGTGAATTTTTATATTTTTCTCAAACTTGATATAAATAAAATTTCATGCCCGTCAAAGTTTTAGGGTACTTTGGTCATTTTTTTTAAAAAGGTTAATAAAGGCTAGAATTATGGACAATGGAAATTTCAGCCCATTCCCATGTATGTAAAAAAATAAAATTTAAATACTTAAACATACTCTCAACCATGTAAATAAGATCAGATGAGCGAGATTGATGCCATTTAGGTGAACTACACTATAGACTATTTGGTCATTTTAAAATTTTTGCCCTGGTATTTATCCTTTTTCTTTTTGTTTTTTCTCGAACATTAGATCAGGATAAATTTGAAGCGTTTACGCACCTTGTTGGGGAGAATCTATATAAAATATAAAAAAGCAATGCAAATAAAATACAACCATCACAATACCCCTGAGGTTATATCAGCCATTTATTTATCTAAAATATTTTTCATATATTATAGGGGTGCACGAGGGGTGAGGGGTATGGATGCCTAAAAGTTTAGCTCAACACGATACATAAACATAAAACTAGATTGATTGTCTAGTTTTTTTGGGACTTGTAACCACATTCTTTTTCCTTTTTTTATGGGATTTATAGTATCCAATTTGTTAGACCTACCGTGAGTGAGCTGTGAGTATAAAATTTCATTTATTTAACAAACACCACCGTGTATCATTGGTAAAAAAAACAAAAACGATGAATGGTCAAAATTGGTGTTCTAGATCTCCAAGTTCCCAAAATCCCCACTTCATATAATTATCGAAAAAAAAAACGTCATTCTATGTATCTGTCCTTACATCTCCTACAATCGGTAGAGTCACCATGAGTTTCAATGTGTTGGGAGATATCATTATTGTCGAACCCCATGGCCATATAGCATTTGCAGGTAAAAGAATAATTGAAAAAACATTGTATAAAAAATTACATGATGATATGCAAGTAGCTGGATATTCATTTCGTAAGGGTTTACTCCATTCAATCGGGCCAGTTTATATGTCAAATAAAAAAACCTTCACATTGAAAAAAATTGTAATTTTTTTCAACCTTATTAATAAATATTATCATTATTTTTAATTAGTTTGTTGGACAATTTGGATAGTATGAATATATTAAAATGAGTTTCGCGGAGGGACAGTGCAGAGGTGGGCGGAAGGCATATTTGCATTCCTCTCACAATAACATACGCTCTTTCCTCATACAAGTCCTACCAGCTCCATTTGAGAGAGAGAGAGAGAAAATGGGTGCCTCACTCTAAGCTGGTGCTGTAGTTATACGGACAGCCAAGCATAGTGGTGGAGTGGAAATGAGTTGCAACTGATGTTTAGAGAGAGAAAATGGCACCATGGCCAAAGCTCAAACCCTAGTTTCTGCAACTCTTCTTTCTCATCTATTTTCTTCCATTTCGGACCATACAATTCTTCTTTCTCAGTCATTTTCTTCCATTTCTACAACTCTTCTTCTTGATCCATTTTCTTCCATTTCTGCAACTGCGGTCAGACTTAGAATTATAAGAAAAGGTACGCCGGTTCAGAGATGGGATTTCAGATTTTTTACAGAGATTGATGGTTTTTTATAGAGATGGGATTTGGGGTTTTTTACAACCAACATGGATGGTTTTTTTACAGAGATGGGATTTGGGGTTTTCGGTTCTTTCGGTGTCGAAGCTTGGAGCAAAAGATGTGTGTTTTTTTACAGAGATGAGATTTGGGGTTTTCAGCTCTTTCGGTGTTGAAGCTTGGAGCAAAAGATGGATAGTTTTTACAAAGATGGGATTTGGGATTGCTTGGTTGTTGGTGACTCAAGTTTAGAGAGAGAAAGTAGAGAGATGAGGTTTGGGTTTTTGGGCGTTTATGTTGTTCATGAACTGATGAGATACGGCTTATCTGAAAAAATTCAAATCTAACTTGAATTTTTTTTATGGTAACTTTTGCCTTGAAACTATAGGATTTTTTATTTCAATTTAAAAATACTACAATTTTAAGTAGTTGTCCAAACGGATCAAATTTATTTCACAAGATTTTTGGATTGCAATCCAAACATATTACAATTTTAGTTACATCCAAACCAATCTTTTAAAAAGTATACGAAGTGAGTTATTTATTGCCCCCACAGTTTTTTTTCTTCTGTTTTCCGTTCACTGAAATCAAATAAAAAAAAGCGCTATGTTTAATTATTTGCAGCTAGGATCTAGCTGACAGTAAAGCAACACAAAAGGGGGTGGAGTTTTTTAAAAAATAAGTTCTAGGCTTCTTATAATTCTTATATAGGTTATTAAACATTATATTTCCTCGACATTAAAAAACCTAACTTCCATCGAGAAGACTCTTGGGACATGTTCGGTTAGTGGAAGTCTGTTGCTCCTAATGTCGTAGCACTTCCCATGTTTGTTAAAATGGGAAGTGCTGTGCCATTTTGAAAACTATGCGTTCTAGCGATTTCCCAAATAGTATAAATTTACAATCAAAAGTAGAAGCCTCCATGCTGAAGTTGATGGAAGTGGTGCATTTGATAGCTGCCTCTTCCACCAATCAGACATGCACCTTCCAATCACAAGACAAATATTTTCGGTACCGAGAGTACTGAATATATACATACCTTTAATTAAATTTATTTATTTTTAAATACTATGCATACCTTTAATTAATTATTATTATTTTTTAAATACTATGTTATGTACTCGGCATCAAACGAGTATCTTTCTTTTATGTTCAATATTAAGAGTACCAAACATTTTTATTTTTCATTTGTTTGGCACTCTTAGCACTGAATTTGTTTAAAGACATGAATATATTCGTATTCATCATACTTAATACTATTCCTCACAAAAAGCAACCCTTGGTAGGATTTGAAATTGACAGTGACAAGATAATAAGAATTTGTTCAAAATAGAAAGGTTAAAAGAAAAATCTACGCAAAATTTAAAATTGAAAAATAGCTTGGATGATGCCAAAATGTATTATACTCCCGTATGATTACACTGTGCATTTATTCCTTTGGATAATACTCCACTTAGAACTAATTTGAGGATCCAAAACTTAAGGGATGTAACCTCTTCAATCTATAGATTAACATCAATAGTTTTTGTTAATCCGTAGATTAACATCAATATTTCTTCGATCCATAGATTGACATCAATAATTTTTTTTTTCTTATTGTACCTTCTATACACCTGAAAAAAGAATGTTTTGAGATTGAATAGAGACCCTCTAAACTTTTTTTAGATAGTGATTTCTAAGTATTATAACATTCAAATTTCAATTTTTTGAGAATAATTGTCTTAGTCATTCTTAAGTAGGTTGTAATTTTTGAAATTGAAAAAGTCTACCGAGTAAATATGCTGACTGTGGAAGTAGAAGTAAAGTATACAACCTGATGCGTGCTCGTCGTTGGCAAAAGGGTTGGTGGCCCGACCGTACAAAACTAGGCCAAGACATGCCTCTGGCCCGCCCTTATTTTTTCATCTTTTTTTTTTTTTTTGCTTTGTTTACCTTTAATTTTGGCCAGGCTGAGCCGGTCTGATAGGGTGAGAGCCGGGCGGAGCTGGGCCTCAAGTGAATAAGGTGGTCTTGGGAGCCACCGGCCCGACTCTCGCTCGGTCCGTTGCCAGCCCTATGGTAGAGAGGGAGGGAGAGAGAGGCGATTTGTTTAATGTAACACCGACCATGGCGAGAGGTGACTAACTTGGGGAGCAGGGTTTAGGGTTTCTGGCGAGTTTCGAGCAGATTTGAACACCCGGTGACCTAATATCCATGGCTGCTATCAAAAGGAAGAGAAATGCGGCCACCACCACTCCCTCCGAGAAAGAGAAGAAGAATAAGAATAATATAGCAAAGCCCTCTGCAAAACAGCGCCTTAAGACGGGCGGCGGTGATGGCACGAAGCTTAGAGACTCCAAAACCACACAATCACAAGGCTATGATGCCAAAACAAACCAAGCTCCACCAAAGAAGTCTGCATCTCGTCTCTCCAAAGTTAGCTTCTCTTTCTCTGTGTCGCCTTCTCTCCCTCCTTACTTTTGTGTTGAGAGAATGGCTTTCCTTGTTTGGTTAATTTTGATATTTGTGGTGTAGGAAATGGCGGAGGCAAGGAAGAAGAAGAGGAAGAGACACTACAGCCTTCAACAAGTAGGTTGTTGGGATTTTTATTTCCCCCCTCTTTTTTCATTTGTTGGAATTTGGTGTGTAATAAAATGGAGGGTTTATTTATTTTTCATTTACTCAATTGGATGCTTGTGTGTATAGGAAGAGAAGCGTTTTTAGTGTTTCTTGGTAACCCTTTTAGTATTCCTTATAAAGGTGTTGCTTCATGTTGATTGAATTGTTACTTGCTTGTAGAACAGCGGGGTTATCTAGAAATGCTAGCTACCCATCAGATAATGATTGCTTCGGGAAATTTCAAAAAAAGAAAAATACAAATTTTTAGAGAAACATTTGACTTCATCAATCTGAATTCAATGATTCTATTATCAATATCACTGAGATGATTGTATGGATGAAAGTTTTGGGGCAAGAATGAACAAGAGAAAGTAATTATTAGTTACTTATTCACAGGAGTAACTGCATGTAGAAGGTTCTTCTATGTGGGTATCCAAGAGGTCTCTTTATTGTACAATTCAATTCAATATTTTTCAGAAAATTAGCATGTAGCGTGCAACTGGTCTTGATTAATGATTTTCTACATACTGCATTGATATCTTACATTCTTCAAATTGTGGGAATGGATAGGGAGGTGTTGTGCATGAAATTTTGGCAAAACTTTGCATGGGCACCTCTTTTAATTTGTAGGCATTAAGGGCCTGTACCATTTAAGTTAAAACTCACTCAAAAAAAAGAAAAAAAAAAAAAGGGTCCTGCACCGTTTAGTTGACCTATGCCTTTTTGAAACGTCGAACAGCCTTGGAAATAAACCTGTTTGTATCTGTTAAGAGATTTTCAACAAGGATTCATCCGATGATGACATTAATAAGCTTTGGAACTCGCTACTGGAACTCAATGCATGAATGAAATGACTATGGACACTTCACTTTAGTTAAATGTGAGGTGCTCCACTAGAGTGTTCATTTGAGTGATCTTGTACAATCCATCGTTCAATATTGACAGAGTAATGGTTGCTTCTTATATGTATTTCTTTTTAAAACAAATATTATGGTTTATGTCCTTGTGTAGAAGCAATTCATGGCTAAAAATAGAGAGTAGCATATTCTATGTTCATAACTTCATTCAGTATATTACTTGGAGCCGAGGCTTCTTATGTCACCTTCTCCAAATGTGCTATTGCATATTCAGATTTTGATTTAGGTGGCTGCCAATAGGAATGGCTGTTATGATGGTATTTGGATATGCCTTGCCGCATCTCATGTGTCTTGGTATTAGAATCAGGAAGATAATTGTCTCTCTTCAAACACACATGCACAAGGGGAGTGGGGGTTCTAATAGATATTTATAAATTATATTTTTAGTTTCAATTCTGTTGGCATAAATGAGGGCGGAGGTCATAGATACATTTGTAGGATTAGGGTATTGACTTAAAAGAAGCTTTAAAAAGGATGAATATAAAAAAGACTTTAGGATCAGATGGTATTCCGATAGAGGTTTGAAAGTGCATGGGGGAGTTATTTACTGGCTGGCCAAACTATTAAACAAGGTGTTGGAAACGAAGAAAATGCCATACGAAGGGAGGAAAAGTGCTATAGTACCTATTTACAAGAACAAAAGAGACATGGAAAATAGTGCGAACGTTTGTGGGATCAAACTTATGAGCCACCTGTGAAGCTGTGGGATAGAGTTATTGAGCAACGACTAAAGCATGAAACGAGTGTATCAAAAAACCAATTCGGTTTTATGTTAGGGAGGTCAACAAGTGAGGCTATTTTCCTACTTAGGCAACTGATTGAGAAGTTTAGGGCAAAGGGAAAAAACCTCCACATGGTCTTTATTGATCTCGAGAAAGCTTATGATAGAGTACGTAGAGATTTTATTTGGTGGGCATTGAAAAGGAAAGGAGTGTCTAGACACTACATCAACTTGGTTAGAGATATGTATGAGGGAGCCAAACTAGTGTACAAACAACTAGTGGATAGACGAGTGACTTTTCAGTGACAATAGGTCTATATCTGGGGTCAGCATTGAGCCCATATCTCTTTGTCTTAGTCATGGACAACTTAAATAGGCACCTACAAGATGAGGTATCGTGGTGCATGTTGTTCGTGGATGACATAGTTTTGCTTGATGAGATCTGAAACGTTGTCAATACGAAGTTAGAATTGTGGATGGATGCATTAGAATCTAAAAACAAGCCGGACAAAGACACAGTATATGGAATGCAAGTTTAGTAATAATAGGAGTAGAGATGAGGAAGTAGTTAAGATTGATGACTGAGAAATGCCAAAAAGAGCGCACTTTCGATATCTTGGGTCGATAATCCAGGAAAATGGAGAGATTGAAGAAGATGTTGCACATAAAACTAGAGTTAGGTGGGCGAAGTGGAGATGTGCAATTGGAGTTTTATGTAATTGCTGCGTACTAATGAAACTGAAGGGCAACTTCTATAGAACAAATGTAAGATCGGTTTTACTTTATGGGGCGAAATGTTGGGCGGTAAAAAGACAACATACCCATAGAATGAGTGTAGCTGAGATGAGGATGTTGAGATGGACGAGTGACAAGATAAGAATGGATAAAGTTCAAAATGAATACATTTGGGAGAATTTAGGTGTGGCACCAATAGGCACTAAAATGAGAGAAAGTAGATTTAGGTGGTTGGCTATGTGTGGCGTAGGCCTAGTACAACATCTGTTAGGAGGCGCGAGTTAGTTTAAGTTGAAGGCTCAAAAAGGGCAAGGGGTAGGACCAAAAGGATATGATTGGAAGTAGTGAAAAAAAGATGCGGACTTATGGTCACTGAGGGTATGGCCCTTAATAGAGCAGAATGACGGTCTATGATTTGTGTAGCCGATCCCAATTACTTGGAAAAAGGCTTTGATGATGCTGATGATATTCTTAATTTCAATTGAAATTTGTGGAATATACCTATGGCCCCAAGTTATGTGTGGTAATCAGCTAATCGTCAAAATGGATTAATGGATGTGTCATCGATCAAAAGAAATGGGCTCGATTGATGGACGAGTCCTCTACTTGCATTGAGGTTCTATGAATGGTTGCTAGGGCCGGATCGTAGGTCAAGAATGTGAGGACACTGGTTTGGTTGGATTGGAACGTTTCATTGGTCAGACTAGTTAAAAAATGAAAAATAAAAAAAGAAAATTCGTAAAAATGAAAATGAAGAAAATATGAAAAAACACAAATCAGAAAAAGGGAAAATTTAGAAAATTATTAGGAACACATGTAATTATAAATTGCCATATTTCCATATTTTATGATTTACTCCAATGACTCATCAAGCAATAATCACGTTTGTCTTTATGAAGGAATACAAAAAAGAAAAAAGGAAAAAGAAGAAGTAAAAAGCCAATTCACAACTCAACAAGTTCAGAACTCCACATTCTATAGGCCACACTTTGTCGTCATCATCGTCCAAGCCTAAACCCAATTATTTAGGGTTAGTTGCACTAATCCTTTTCCGCCATTCCGTTCTCTCAAGGGCCATACTCTCAGTCAAATCGTAAGTCACTATATCTCTTCTCATTTGTTCAATCCATGTAGCAAGAGGTTTCATGGTTCAAGAAGGCATTGAGGAGTTTTGCTAGGAGAAGATTGATACCTTGTGACATTCCCAAGAGGGAGGCAACCAATAGTGGATAATGATGAAGGTGCGAACACAAGGGTAAGTTCTTCTGAGCCGGTGAGAATGATGATGAGCATAGCACGTCGACTAGTTAGAATGATGTGTATGTTATTTGGAAGTAGCGGATTCCTCCTAATTCTCGCACATATTTGGAGGATGTAAACCCTAGGAGGGCTTCCAAGTTGAGATTCAACGCATAAGTCGATTGGATGTACGTAGAAAGCCAACCAGAAAGGTAGTGGACACGAAAGGTTGTGTTGTATTGACCCGACGCAGCTTCTTGTGTTACAATGACCCTAATTTTGTGAGATATCTTAGTAGAGACTTAGGCCAGAATGGGCTTTGGCAGTAGGTAGAGGTCTTGGGTGAAAGCTTGCTACTCACACCCTTTTTTCTCCATTCTCATCAATGGATCACCAAAAGGTTATTTCCCTTCTATTAGGGGACATAGACAAAGTGATCCCCTTTCCCCCTTTCTCTTCACCATCTCCGCTAAAGTTTTTAGTCAGTCTATTTCTCGGATGTTTGCTATGGGTAGGTCGAATGGTTTCTCTTGTGGTAACCACAGCCCTATTGTCACCCATCTCCAATATGTGGACGATACCCCTTGTTTTTTTCAATGCTTCTCCCGTAGAAATAAGAAACCTTTTCCTGTTCCTTAAATGCTTTGAATTTGCCACGGATTTCAAAGTCAACCTCTATAAATCTAAGATGATGGGGGTTGCGGTTGACTTTCCTACTCTCAAAGAGTATGTAGATAATTGGGGTTGTGAGGCAGAACATCTCTTATCCAATTGCCTCGGACTACCCTTTTGCAATGGTAAACCTAAGAGGAGCTCGTGGTCGAATTTTATTGACCAGGTGGATCGAAAACTCGTGGGTTGGAAGGGTCGTTTTCTTTCCCTAACTGGAAGGTTAACTCTCATTAAAGCCACTTTGGCTAACAACCCTATTTACCATATGTCTATTTTCATATGCCCATGGCGGTGAGCTCTCGACTGGAACAGTTATTTTGTAGATTCTTTTGGTCCGGAGAATTCGTGAATAACAAATTTCACCTCCTCTCTTGGGAAACTCTTTGTTGACCAAAGAGGCTTGGGGGAACTTGGAATCAAAGTATTGAGAAAACATAATGTGGCGCTTCTGGGCAAGTGGTGGCGGTGCTTGACAACCCAAAGTGATCAGTTATGGATTGATATCCTCAGGCACAAATATTGTATCCCCTCCTCCCCATGGTTACCCAACTGTAGGACTAATAATAGCTCTTCGGGGATATGGAGATCCATTTGCTCGTCCTTACAACTGTTCCAAAGGTGCATTAGGTTTCGCCCAAAAGCTGGCAAGCCGATCCTTTTTTGGAAAGACCTTTGGTTTGGTCAAACACCTCTCTGGGTGAGATACCTAGACCTCTACTCGCTTGCTCGTTCTCAAGAGGCGACGGATGAGATGATTGAGGCTGCGTCTTCATGCTCGTGGAACCTAGCTTTTAGACGAGCACTTATTGGGTCCGAAATTTCTCATTTCTCGGAACTTGCGGCTGCTCTTCAAGGTTGATTTATTGCCTCTCATGGCATGGACCGTATTGTTTGTACCCCAAGTGCATCAGGTGCTTTCACTGTTTCCTCCTTTTACCTTAAGCTTATTCAACCCACCCACTTTTCCTCACTTCCCTTGTAGCACAAGCCTGGTCCTCTTTCGCCCCTCCCAAAATTTAGGTCTTCTCGTGGTTAGCCCTCTCTCAGAGGGTCCTCACGGTCGACCAGCTACAAAGAAGAGGTATCCCCTTACTTAATCGTTGCACCCTTTGTTTGCAGATGAGGAAACTGATGCCCATCTCTTCTTACACTGCCCTTTCGCCTTTAGGATTTGGGGAGAACTCCTCAGTCTTTTTAAAGTTCAATGGGTTCTTTCTGTCATTGTACCCCTTATCTAAAATTCCATCCAATCATTCCCTTGGCCTAAAGCGGGAACTTTGTTGTGGAAATCCTCGGTGGCGGCTTCTGTTTGGGCGATTTGAATTGAGGGCAACAATAGGATCTTCCAAGGCGAGTGCTTCTCGTGGTACAAGATCTTCACCAAGCTCAAATCCTCGGTTGTGTTTTGTGCAACCAATCTAAAAGGTTCAAAGGGTTCCTCCATCTGCCTTTGATCAGGACTGAGCTGTGACCCTACTCCATATTCGAAAGCACCTACCTCGGGCGTCTAACTAGAGACCGCTTGATCCGGGGCAGTTCAAGCTTAACTTCGACGAGTGTTCATTGGGAAATCTCGGGTTTGCAGGAGTAGACACTATTCTTAGGGACCACCTGAGATTGCCTCTACCTGCAAGCACATCGGCCATACCGACTCTTCGGAAGCGGAGGCCACGACTGTCTTAGAGGGACTCAAGCTTGTCCATCCCCTCTTGTTTTGCTTATTATAGAGGGGGATTCTAAGAATGTGATTGTCTGGGCTTTAAATTCATCACCCCCAGACTTCGGTGCACATTTTTGATGAGAGTAATCACCTTTGTAGAGATATGCACGTCTTATGGAGGCATACTTAGAGGGAGTGAAACCAGCAAGCGGATGCTCTAGCTAAGGAGGCGGCTTCCCAGCACGGCTCTTAGCATCTTTCTTTTGGACGGGTGTCTTTTTGTCGGTTGCTTTGATTTTACATCTATGTAACTCTTAAAAAGATGGTTTTTTGATTCTCTTTGTTTTTTCGCCCTTTTCAAAAAGGAGTTTTCTTGTATATGGGACTTCTGCCTTGTGGATAGCCTTTATTTCTCGGATGGTTGTACTTTATTCTCCCATATATTAAAGGTTAACTTTTTCAAAAATGGCCGGTTTTGTTCACTACACACCCCAACACTATCCTCTACCCTAGTAGGCTTCCATGTTGGGATTTAGTGCATATTTCTCGTGCACATATGCTCCAAATTTTATTTTCTGAAGTTTGATTTCATTTATTTGTCTCACCCGACCACGATGGTTCTGAAAACTCTATTTTGGTCTGATCAATGGTCGTGCCCCTCAAGGGCATTTATGTTGGAAGCCTTCAGCTTGCCCCCACTGCTTACAGCGTGGGTGGACACCTAAGGTACCACATGGGTAGCCACACTAACCTCTAGGGAAGCCATGTTGTTTATAGCATGGGTTCAATGCTGAACACAATGTAGGTGACCACGCTGGTGACAGCGTGGGTAGCCACACTGAGCACAGTGTGGGTGACCATACTGGTGACAGCGTGGGTAGCCCACGCTGGTTACACCATGGGTAGCTAAGCTGTGCATCCAACCCGATCTCAGTACAATGGTGGTAGCCACGCTGTGTACAATGTGGGTAGCTATGCTGAGCCGATATTGGGCATCAAGCCCATGGCCAGCTTGCTTGTAATCTCTGGGCGCTGCCGAACAACCCCTAAATGCGCACAAATTTCCTCAAAATCCAAGCCTAATCAATCTCACAAGCTTCTTGTTATCTCCATCATTCGATCATTGCCCTATTGTTCGCATCTTAATCACTCTGTTGTTTGCATCCCTAACGCGAGCAACTTATGGTCTCCTAATATGGGAGAACAAAGCTCTTCCTTGCTTTGACACGGCATCCAACAAGTCACAGAGGGGGCGGCATGCTGCGGGATTCCCGAGTGGCAAGAGGCATGTATTGGCCTCTCTACTTTACTGACGTCTACCTAGACCAACTTCCATTATGCATAAACTGACGCCTAAGCATACACTCATGCAAGTGGGGTAGCACCCACAAATCACAACCCTACACCAAAGAACACACAAATGCAAACCCGTTGGTCATTGCAGGATTACATTATAAAAACCCTTACTTTTCTAAAATATAAAAACTCTTCAATATGTACGAATTATTGAATTAAGCAATTGAACAAGCAAATCAGTTATTTATATAATCATATCAATATCAATGTAAATAAAACTGAAAAATACAAAAACTGCACAAATTCTTCGTAATTCCATTGAAGTGTTAAAGAACCAAAAATAAAATGAAAAAGCAAATGAAAACAAAGAAAACTGGAAAAACCTAATTCTAATGCATATGAATTGCCAAATAAGCAAAAACCTACATCATCATCATCATCATCAGAGCTTTTTTCTAACAAGCAAAAACCTACATATTAAAGTAAAAACAACCATTAAATTTTCTATATGAAACAACCTAATGCGTTAATTTGAAAAAGAAGATCATTTATTGTAAACACCCTAAAAGTCTGATTTATTTTTGTTTCTATTTTTCTAAACATGAGACAAAAAATACAAAAAATAGTTTTATAAACTTACTTGGGGCTTTAAACTAGGCGGATTGATGGCCCAAATTCTCTTGAACATTGCAGCTAAATATTCCCCTTTCCCACCCCCCCGACACCAGTTTTTTTTTTTTGGGGGTGGGTCTGAGGAAGGTAGCTATCCCTCTAAAAATTCACCTCCAAACCTCCCAATTTGTAAAAAGAGCACCCCTTTTCTATTTTGAAAGTACAAAAAAACTAACAAAAAATGACCCAAAAGTTGAAAAAAGAGGTAAATTTTCGTCAAACTTGAGCTATATGGGAACCTTGAGTTTAACCTATATGTGAACTGGCCACTCCACTGGTTTTGCTCTGGTATGATGGCCATTCTGTTCTCAGGAGCTTGGACTAACCGATTGGCCCCTGGTCCGGCAGTTCCCGGTCCTGATCAGCCAGTTCGATCTAGTCTTTGCATCATTTGTCCCATGACATTGAGGTTTTCTTTATGATCTTGGTGCTCATGTAATTTCTTCCTCGATTTTCATTGTGATGACACTGTTATGGTTTAAATGCCTTCTTGCCAATCTGTTTTGCTGTGTTAGATCATGTGAAATTGCATTGGTAGAATTTGAAGTTGTGACTTAAGTGCTTCAATTAAATTTTGCATGATCCGAGAAAGCAACATTGGGATGGACTCATGTGTACTGGAGAACCTTGTCGGTGGTGTTATCTGTTCGTTATAAATATCCATTAACCAGTAGTCGATCACTTATTTGAGTACTGGGATATTATTTGAGTACTGGGATATAATTCGAGTACTGGGATATGACTCCATTATATGATTACTGGGATATGACAAAAAATGTTCATTTGCTTATTATGAAATCGCACTCATACCTCTGTGTTTTCCTTCATTATTATGGGATTCAAGTTGAGTAGCGTATGGGTCTTTGGTACAGGACATTCAGGAACATTTTTCCTTTCTTCCTTTGTATGATCTATTTGTATTTTCTCAATGATAGATGTTTAGTCATTAGATATGTCCAAATGGTATCTTCTACATGCATACAAGGGATTTGTTCCCTCTTTCGCCATATATCAAAATTGCTTGTATCACCATAGATGCAGGTCTCCTTTCCATTTCTTCAAATAATTGGCCTTTGTTATTTTTTGAGCTTTAACTGATTGGTTTATTCTTATACACTCAGGAACTGGCTTTACTATGGGAAAAGATGCGACGCCATGACATTTCCAAGGAAGAAAGATCCAAGTATGTACTCTTCTCGTATTTCTTATTTTGATTTTTGTTTAGTGGGTTTCTGTTTATAAATTGATGATTTTCTTTAGGTTGATAAGTGATGCTCTACAAAAGATGAAGGGCAAGATACCCGAAATCGCTGGCTCTCATGTTTCTTCACGTGTTCTACAGGTACCTTTATTTCACAATGACTCACTGTTTTGGGCTTGTTAATTTCCCTGACTTTTTAAGTGAAGTTGGACTGTAGACACCCATATTAAAAGTTCAAACTGCTATTGTCACTAGAGCTTGATGTGTTTTCCAAGAGGCAAACTTTAGTGTAATCTAGTGGACAATGGAATAATAACAGTCTTATTGGCTAGGCTATAGAACAATCATAGAGCATTCAGTCATGAGAGAGTGGTAACCACCATTGGCCTCATATCTTGTTCTGGTTGTTCCTGCTCTCGCTCTCTGTCGGTATCCATTATTTTAACAGGATGGTGATTACACAAATGGATGTCATAGCCCACTGTATTAAAAGTATACTTTTCCTTTTCATAAAACTGTTTGCCATTTTCCTATCTAACTTGTTCTTCTATCTTGAAACTCTATAGACATGTGTTAAATATTGCCAACCATCAGAGAGAAATAGTGTTTATGAGGAACTTCGGCCACATTTTATTGGACTTGCGCGCAACACATATGCTGTTCATCTTTTGAAGAAAATGTTAGACAATGGTATGTTCTTAGAATAGGTTCACAAGTGGCTTATATGTTACATTATTACTTTGTGTGGGGCTTCACTTCACTTGTTGTCAACAAAGAACTGTGTGGGTTTTCTTTTATCCTTCCGTAACATTTGTGCAAATTTTGCTACAGCCGACAAAAAACAGTTGCAGGCATTCATTTCTTCACTTCAGGGGCATGTAGCTCCTCTTCTCCGTCATTTGGTTGGCTCAGCTGGTATTATTCAAACACTTAGCTGTATGTTGTTGTTCTATGAGATAATACTGATTTTCTGAAAAGGATTCAAGTTCCCTAGATATGGCATATTTTATTGTTCGTTTTTTCCTCTCTTTTGGTATTTCAGTGGTAGGAATCGAATTCAATGTGTATTGTTACTTTTTTGGGTGTAGCTTTGTATCAGAGCACCTGGCAAACATTACATGGAAACCTGTTCCTGAAAACGAGCTTAAAATCTAGTGGTGGGCATCTAGACCTCATTTTACCCTAAACACCCTTGAACGGTTGAGTAGATGATGGTCCTCGTTCAAGGGAAACCTGCCAACCGCGAAAGCACATGTTTTCCACTGTAGTGAAAATTATGCAGATATATACACATATGTGCTGTCCAAATGCACATATATGCATATATGAACATTAACTTTGCAATGTTTTGCATTTATGCATATTGTAACTAAGCTTTTTTATACAATCGTATCCCATGTTAAGAATAAACATGTCAAATCATAGAAAATTTAGTGAAAAAACTTTAAAAAGTCCATAGTTTTTTTTGGGTTTAGTGAAAAAACTTAAAAAATCTCAGATTATTTTTTCGGAGATCTCAAAATCACTAGATTTGGGGCTTAGATTCCAATATATTTGAAGGTCCTTTATGAAGAGATTGTGGGTAAACAGTAACCCAAAGTGCCCCCAGGGCAGGCGCAGGCCCTGGGCGGCTCTCCCTTGGAGCCAGTACTACCTGGGCGGGCTGCCTAGGCTTGGGCGTGCGCCCGACGCCTAAGCGACGGCCAGGTATTGGTGCTCAAGGTGTCCTGGGCATCCATCTTGGGGTTTGCCTGGTGCTTGGCATATCGTTTTTGAAACAATGATGGATAGTAACCTGGGTAGCACGGAAAGTGGGTTGAATTACGATGAGACCCTGGAAATTGGTACGCGATGGAGCAGGAAATTGGAGAGATGATAGAAAAGTCCTAAAAAAGCTTAATATTAAAATTTCAATCCAAACCCAACTTCATGGTAGCATACTATTCAAATGCTACTTGAGTACCATTCACTGTGGCCCAAAATACAGCAAAAATAACTTGCAAACCCCTTTTTGTTTTGGCCATTTCTCCTATTTCCTATGGTGAAATTGGCTGAATTTTGGATATGTTGTTCCTTGTTGGGAGAGCTTTCCATATGTATACTTGGGGGTTCATGTCCCAGATCACAGGTAGTTCAAGGAGAAAAGATGAAGAGTTTAGACAAGTTCAAATGTTGCAGCCGGGGTGACCTCCGCCCACTCTACAGTGGATTTCTTCCAATCCAGGAGGAATCTTGAGATGAAATTTTGTGAGGAAGGCATTGACTCACTCCCTTTTTCATCCATAAGATTTGCCATGGTCTCTATAAAGATGCATGGTTATTTTGAAGTCCATGTGTTGCGAAAATTTTGGTGTTACTTAAATTTTGATCCACACGTGCAAAAAACACTCACAATTCCCTCAATATTTGGACTTTTTGAGTGAAATTTGATGCAAAATGCTCTCAGGTCAATCATCTATGAATCTATGGAGCCAAAATTGCCATGTAATGTTGGAAAAAAAGGCTGAATAAGTAGGGGACTGGGTAAGTCTATAGATCTCCCTAGGTTCCAAGTGTAATTCATGATATTCTCTCCATAAACACCAGAACAAAGTTGCCCTTTTTGGAAAATGATGGGACAAAAAGTATAATCCACCCATGGATTATCTAAGGCCCAAACCTTGGCAATTTCTTGGGTTAGAGGTTTCGGAAGTTTAGAGAGAAAGTGCTATGTAGGGAGAGACTTGTAGAGAGAGAAAAACCCTAACTTAGTGCTCAAGTCTTCCTAACCCCAGAGAGAGATTTTCCTCACCCATCGATCCTAAACCTAGTTTAGCAAGTTTAAACCCCAATTAATCCCAAAATACTTGTAGAGAGAGAAACCCCATTCCCAAGGCCATCGTTGGTGAAGAGGCAAGGTCACACTCCCCCCAAGATTCATATACTTTTGGATATACTGGGGAGACTTATATCCTCACCCTTAAGGCTGATATTCTGTGTCCCTTAGCCTTCTCACCCTCACCCTAATTTGCAGCCCGTAACGTGTCAGGTCTTCTAGCTAGTCAAAGGACTTGCTCAACTGAGCCTGGGAGATTTTGAACTGTCATCGTAAGTGTAGAAACACTTTTAATTGAAAATGTCTTTGCATTTTTGCTTGTGTGAATTGCCTTTATCCATTTTTTTGGCCACATGTATGCACATTGCTTTAATCAACACCTCAACCCATCTAGCTGAAGCCCCATTCTTGAAATAAGAATGACTATTGATATGAAGTTTCTTGTGGTTCCTTGAATTTCAAAGCATGAGGGTTGTTTGTATTTTTTCATAGTTGTCTTAACCAGTGTTTAAAAGACTAGCTCGGGATTGGTCATTGGCCGATCCCGATCCGGCCCAATTCCAACGGTCATGCATGCAGGAATTTTTTTTTAGTACACTAATCGGTCGACTAATTGGACTAATCGAAGGTTTGTTCTAAAAATCGGCCGATAAGTGCATTGTCATAGTGCAGGGTCTGCAAAGCTATCCTTATAACATTTTTTATATATTTCTTTTTTTTCCCCCCTATTCTTCTATGGATACGGTTTCCACGCGGCCAGCATGCATATTGTAGAAATGTGGGTTTGGCAATAAATATATTTTTTAAATATATATAATATTTTTAGAGAATATATAATATTTAACATGGAGATCATGAATATGCAAAAAAATAATAATTTGAAAGTTAGAAATAATAATTATATTAAGAAAATATTTGGACCGTTAGTTACACTTGTTTTTAGATGGACTACTTATTTGTATCCGCCTTTAAGATGGACGCTCTATACTTTGGACTGCATATTGTAGAAATGCGGTCCAGCCCATATGAAAGAATTTTCCTCCTTCTATTTCTCTACTCAAAACTTTATATATTATTACAAATTTTTTATTTGCTTAGTGCAAGGGTTGCCGCCTTGGGCTAGTAGACTTAGACGCACCAGAGTTGGTCAGGCCCGACAGGGTGCCAAGCCCATTTGTTCCTCAACTCGGCGGATATAAAATTTATTCGTTGTTCATCTGATTGGATCTTCAATATAAAACCTACATCACCAACCCCTGAGGGGCACATAAACATACACAGACGCACAAATATGAGAGAGAGAGATGAAAATTTATCAAAATAGTCAACAATTTTATATTTTACCTACATTTTTAATTGAATTCTAAAATACCCAAAAAACAAACATGGTCTTGAGTTGAAATATTATATCTTATAATATTATATCATATTATATTATATATTATATATTGATTACATATTATATATAATATATAATATTAATATCAATATATATTTATTATATATTGATCACTGAAAAAGCATTGCTTCAGATGCCTAATCATTTTCTCTGAAACCCAATTATTCTTATACTATTTATTTATTTTTCTTTTTTTATGTGACAATATAAAAAAAATACATGTAAAATTTAAACCTTTTTCTTTTACAATTTTTTGGGGATTTTTTGAGTTTTTTGGGATTTTTTACAAAAATTGCATTTTTCAAAAAAAACTTGGGCACTAATCGGCCGATCTAGTCGGAATCGGTCGGACTAATCGGATTGGGCCAGTATGGACTAGTTGGCCCAATCCTTTTTTTGGAACACTGGTCTTAACAATCAATCTCTGTGTAAGCAGATTCTGCTTTTGAATGTTGGTTAGAAGTTAAGGCAGGTTGAATGAGATATCATTTATTGAAAATGAGCAAGCTTATTACTGCTGTGCTGCTGTTGATGTCTTTGCAACTTTGGATGGTAGCTTGTGGGCATTGGTAGCATGGTTGAGAATAGGGAGTTAACTGAGACTTTATACCTAACATTGGGACTGCTTTTTCTAGAGCTGCAATACAATGGGAATGCAATTTTGGAACATAAAACTACATTGGTTCAGAAGATGCCTTGTGCTATGTCTTGTGGAATTTAGAGCACATTATATTTACAAATGTACTTAGATTTCGAGTGACATGGTAGTCAAGGATTGTGAATTTCCCATTGCCCCAGAACATCGGAAAAGATACACAGACCTTAATGAAAATGTATAAATGAAATGGTTAGCAGTAACCAAACAAAGAAATAAGAAATGTTTTATGGAAGTTATGATGAAAATTGCAAATAAAGGTGAACTTCTTTTGAGGTACATCAATTTATTTTTATATGAAAAAAACATGACAATTAATGTATACAAATGAGGATCGCAAAGGTGCCTCCTTTGAGATACAAGAAGGTATTTTCATATGTAGTTTCATTGAAGAATGCATAAAATCCATGTATAGAATGGTGATTGAAATGCTACCTTAGTTTTAAGCAAGGTTTAAAAAAATGGATCGGTGACCCGGATTGTCCTCACCCATACCCTTGTTGGATCAGTGGATCGTTGTGTCGGATTGTAGAATCGGCCGAATCAGCAAGTTTTGGGCCATTGTTTTTTCAAAAAATCACTATAAATGTCTAAAATAAGTGTTCTTTTAGTTTCTAAAAGAAATTAGGAGTGATGCATTATGTACTTTCATTACTTTGTAAACATAGGTTAATATTGAGACATTATTTTCATGTCTGGACGTTGGTATAATTATTAATTTCAATATAGTATTATAATAGTGCATCAAAATAATTTAAAAATATTAGAAAACACTTTCATATTATAAGATTAAAGAAAATAATTTCCCATATGAAGTCGAATTAGTATCACATCAAAGTATCAAACATTTATTAATTCGCTTTACTCATCCAAAATAATCACAACCTAACTAACTATAATATTATATATTGATATTGGAATTGTTGGTTTATAACTTTATATTTTATAATTATTTTATTATACAAATAAGAACAAATCTAAAATGTCTTATAATATCTTTTAATTTAAAAAATCTTATTTACAACTATAAAAAAAAGTAATACATTGCATAATTTATAGTACCAATGAATTAATAAATAAAATACAAGATTTGGTTATCAATGTGTAATTATTAATTATAATATAATAATAAACATGATTAAAAAATTATTAGAAAATGCTTCCATATCATATGATTAAAAACAAAAATAAAACCCCTTATAAATTTTAATGTGACTAGATTCACATGATTTATTGACTAGTGTTTTAACAATTAGTGACCCAATTTGGGATCGGCCGATTCGGATCGGGTATCAGCGATACCGTTTTGGATTCGCTAATAAAACGGGATCCGAACAATTTGCTACGATAAATCTGATTGATGACATCAAGACCCAGCGATTCGCTGTAGTGTGATGTCATGGCCCGCGAGTCGCTGCAGAAAACAGGAGTTGAACAATTTTGTTATAAAAAATGATTGTGGCTGGGCCCCACTTACTACACTAACCACATCATGTCGACCTCATCCATCAGGAGGCTCCACCTAACGTCACCCTCACCTCAGGATCTTTGTTTTATTAGTTCTGTTAAGGTCACCATTTTATAGTGCCATGCTCTCCCCAAATCCTTGGATGTGGGATTACTTTTAGCCTTCTGCATTTCCTTCCAAGGGCAAGTTCGTCATTGCTTCATTGGATGTCCAGCGGTGATATTGTGCTCCTTGTATTATAGGGGCCTTTAATAAGCCATTTTGAGTTTTTTTTTTTGGGGTGAATAAGTCATTTTGAGTTGGGAAAGGATGAACGCAAAGCCCTACTTCATATTAAAACTTTCAATATATCATTTAAGGCAAATTCGCCTATGCTTTATTGCTTCAATCTCGCTCTTACTTATATTCGTCTAAATGAAATAATCTACAAGATAAATTTTTTTTAGATTACTGATATTTATTTCCCTTTTTATAATCTACAAAAAATAAAAGTACTTAATAGTTAAGTTTCAATTACATAAAAAATTCTATTTAATTAATTTAAAAAAATTAGTATAATTATATTGAAATTATTTTATAGGGGATTTTATTTTGTTTTTAATCATGATATGGAAGCATTTTCTAATAATTTTTTAATCATGTTTATTATTATATTATAATTAATAATTATACATTGATAACCAAATCTTGTATTTTATTTATTAATTTATTTATATTATAAATTATGTAATGTATTATTTTTTTTATAGTTGTAAATAAGGTTTTTTAAATTAGATGATATTATAAGACATTTTAGATTTGTTTTTATTTGTATAGTAAAATGATTATAAAATATAAAGTCATAAACAAATAATTTCAATTTCAGTATATAATATTATAGTTAGGTTGTGATAATTTTGGATGAGTAAACGAATTAATAAATGTTTGATACTTTGATGTGATACTAATTTTACTTCATATGAGAATTTTTTTTAATCTTACAATATGGAAGTGTTTTCTAATATTTTTAAATTATTTTGATGTAATATTATAATACTATAATACATTTAATTATTATAAAAACATCCAAATATGAACACGTCTCAGTATTCGCTTATTTTTACGAAGTAATGAAAGTACATAATTTACTACTCCTAATTTTTTTAGAAACTAAAAGAACACTATTTTTAGAGATTTATAGTGATTTTTTGAAAAAGTTTTGGGACAAAAATTGCTGATTCGGGCAATTCTTCGTTTCGATCCACCGATCTGACACGGGTATGGATGAGACCGATTCGGGTCACCGATCCATTTTTTAAACATTGATACTGACATAAGTTTAACAAGCCATTTAGATAAATAAACAATAATAATCTCAACATAATTATACTAATTTTTGTAATTTAATTAAATAGATTTTCTTTATGTGATTATATGTAATTAAAACTTAACTATATGTACTTTTATTTTTTGTATATTATAAAAAAGAAAATAAATATTATTAATCTATAAAATAAAAATAAATTTTATTTTGTAGATTATTTCATGTAGACAAATATCAGAAAGAGAGAGATAGAAGTAATCAAGCATAGAGAAACTTGCCCCTTTTTTTAAATACTTGGCACAACCTTAAATGATGTATTGAAATGTTATCAATAACGAACTTGCCCTTGGAAATGTAGAAGGCTAAAAGTAATCCCACATCCAAGGATTTGGGGAGAGCATGCCACCCTAAAAAGGTGACCTCAACATCATGAATAAAGCGATGATGCTTATGAGGTGAGCATGATGTTAGGGTACAACTTATTGATGGACGAGGTAAGCGTGATGTAAGTGCAGTTGGTGGGGCCCAATGCAGCAGTTTTTATAAGAAACATGTTTAAAAATCTCCTGTTCACTGTAGCAACTTGTAGGCTATTCCGGTTCACTGTAGCAACTCGCCATCCTTTAATGTTATATTATGCAGAATCGCTGTTTCATGATGTCATCACACCGATTCTACTGTGTATAATCGCCGAATCCCCTTTTTTCACAAGACCTGAACGGTTCCACCAATATCTGATCCGGATTGGGCGAATCTGGATCGGATCGGAGTTTTTTGAAACCTTGGTTTTAAGAACAACATTTATTTCTTCTCTTGAAGACTGGACCTAGGGGCCTTTGATTGTAGAATTTGATAATTCCTACTCAAGTTGAGGTCGCAAAAGGTGAACCATTGCTCTCAAATTTCAGGCCAATGCAGAGGATTTTTGTGAATTCTATGTCAAGAAGTCCATTTCATATTGTAAGAAGAGCTTTATTTTTGTTTCTAGCCACTGTGCCTTAAATTCCTATAATAGCGAGTTGTATTCATTCTGTTTTGCTGTGTGCTTTCCTAGTAATGACTTCTTTATTGTCAAATTGAGTGCGTTGATTGCTTGCATATAGGATATAGGGGAAAATAAATGTCAAGTCATTCTATTTCCTATTGACAATTTAGTGCTCAATGCAGGCATAGTTGGGACAATGTGGATCAATCTGGAATTTGGGTTGAACACTTCTAACCTTTCTTACAATCCATGCAGTTGTTGAACATGCATTCAATTTGGCAAATGGGGCTCAGAAGCAAAGTCTCTTGTTAGAAATATATTCTTCAGAGTTCCAGTTATTCAAGAGCATGATATCAACAAAAGAGGGGAGGTGTGTATGTTGATTTAAGTAAAATTTCCAACACTCAATACTTCCTCTTCCTTTAAATAAAAATACGGAATAATATTCCATTTAAAAACTTTGAAAAATAAAACAGGAGAACCATGAAATGCAAATCCCTAGAAACCGAGGAAAACCACTGACTTCCTTTAATTAACAACCAAATAGATGGACTGATAGGTCCAGTGTCTTTGCGTGGCTTGAACCAAACATCTCATGTTAGAAGCCCATGGAGCTCAGCTCGAACCAAACATCTCATGTTAGATAAGATCTTGCATTTGCAATTTGCACCCTAGTGGTTTTCTTTGCTTCCTGAATACCATTGATAAATCATGGAGCTCAGCTCCTTTTGATTTCCTAGACTTTCTTCCTTGAGCTTCTTTCTCGCCACCCTTTGCTTATTGTTTTTCTACGGCAGTTCTTTCTTGTGGTGCAGGTATGGTCTATATCACCAATAAACATTTGCAGCTCAATTCTCTGTATTCCTAGTTTTCTTGTATGATATTTTCTATATTTCCTCTGTTTGTTCAATTTTTCGAACGCCAGATCCTTCATATGATTCAGGTAGGGAGGTGGGGGATGGTGCCCTCTTTTTTTTAGGAATTTAGCTGTACTGCATACATGATTACTAGATACCTTTGATTGTACGTACTTTTATTTGACAACTGGAAAAAAGGTTCTACATCTATTTTGTCAGTTCCTTTGTAACTGTATTTTAGTCGAAACTTTTGTTTTCATCTGTTTCTGTCTACATCAGGTTACAAGATTTAATATCTAAGCTTTCTCTCAAAAAGTCTTCAGTACTAGAGCGTATGTCTTCTGTTCTTCAACCGGTTTTAAAGAAAGGTCTGGTGGACCACTCTATCCTTCACAAAGTGCTACTGGAGTACCTCAGCATTGCTAACAAGGTGGTGGTTTAGATCCTCTGATATTCTTGTTTTGTTTTGTTTTCTGTATGTGTCTCTGTGTGCGTGTGAGGTTGTGATATTATACACCACGATATTCTACTTTTACTTGGATTGTGTGTGTGTGTGTGCGTGTGCGCGCTATGGTAATGAGGTTGCGATATTCTACACCATCCATTTTACGTGTGCGTGCGTTTGTGAGGTTGCAATATTCTACACCATCCATTTTACTTGGACTGTATGTATGTGTGTGCGTACGCGCTATGGAAATGAGGTTGCGATATTCTTCACCATCCATTTTACTTGGACTGTGTAGGTTTGAATCGTTTTTTAAGACCGTTTCAATGGATGTCACGTCTTTTAAGATAGTGTTCAATCTACACTGTCTAAATAGAATGGATGGTGTAGGTGACTGCAACCTTATTTCTACAAATAAGGTTGTAACCTTATATAAATTTTTCCATATATATATATATATAAAATAGAGGTAAGTGATTTTATGCACATATAATATAGATAAGTGATTTCATGCAACGGTTGTATAGTAATATAATGAAACAATCTTCAAAAACCGTGGCTATTGTTTGACCCCAATTTTTAAATATACACTCTTATGAACAACTAAAAAAAGAGTAAAATTTGAAAACTCAACCCAAAAAGTGTTTTTTTAGCCCAATTAACATTGGCTGTCTATTTTGGGAAGATGCTTAGATCTAGGCCTTAGAACGATTTATTCCCTTTCCAAATTTTTTAGATGGGTTTACTATCATTACATGAACAATGTTAAAAAAGAAAAAAGATGATTTTGAGTTTGTAAAGGCCTAGATCTTGAAGTTCACCAAATGAATGGTTTAGATTCATTATTGGATGGGACTCATTTTGACCATTTCTAGGTTGCAAATTGAATTTTATTTTTTTTGGGGTTGATTATTGGGATAAAGAGAGGGTGTATGCAAGTTTTGGGGTCATACAAATGCCACAAACTTGGTTTTCTAGAAATGTGGTTTCATCATATTATAATGACATGGTGACATTGAATCACTCCCCATATATATATATATATATATATATATATATATATATATGTGTGTGTGTGTGTGTGTGCGTGTGCACGTGTGCATGTGTGTGTGCATGCACGCATGTGTGTGTGGGTATATATATAGCCTGTGTATGCGTGGGTGTGTGTGTGTGTGTGTATATATATATATATATATATAGGGCAATGATTGCATGCAACTGTTGTATAGTAATATGATGCAACAACCTTAAAAAACCATCTTATGGCCATTTGTTTGAACCAAATTTTGAAATATACACTCTTTTCAGTCTAATGAACAATCACAAAAAAAGAAAAAAATTGAAAACACATCCTAGAAAGTATTTTTTAGCCTAATTAACATAGGCCATTCATTTTAGTGAGATGTTTATATCTAGGCCTTGGAAGGATTTTTTTCATTTCCAATTTTTTTGGATGGCAAAATGAACAATGTTAAAAAAAAAAAAATGATTTTGAGTTTATAAAGGTTAAGATCTTGAAATTTACAAAATGAATGGTCTAGATTCATTTTTGGAGGGGACTCATTTTGATCATATCTAGGGTTCAAATTGAACTTTTTCTTTTTGGGGGATTGATTATTGAGATGAAAGAGTGTGTGCAAAATTTGAGGTCATACAAATACCACAAACATTGTTTTTTAAAAGTGTCGTTGCATTATACTATGATACAACCGTTGCATTGGATCATTGTTCATATATATATATGAAAAAGTATACAATGAGACCATTTACTTTTGATACAAGGTGGCCACAATTAATTTTGATCATTGAATGTGAAATTGGGTTGCTGCATTTATTTTATTGACAAAGCTCAAAGTTCAAATTTTTTTTTCTTGAACTTTGTGACATACCAATGCTATCAAATGTCACATCGAAGGGTTATAAGTAATTGTGACCTTCTTGTACTAAAGGTAAATGGTCTCATACTATCCCTATATATATATATTTGCATAAGGTTGCATAAGGTGCACCTCCAAATTCTATTATAAATGTAATTTTGGTGAAAATTTTTTTAGAATTGCTTGAGAATCTATTTTTGATCTCTAATTATAAAATTTTAGACTCAAAAAATAGTTCAAATCAAGTAGATCTATAAACACATGAAAATCTTGAGAATGGACGCTCCAGATAACATGTTACATGATACACTATTTTTGAGACTTGATTTTTTTCTTTTTATATGCATACATCTCGATATTGAAATTATCAATAAGAGGGTTTTCCAACATCAAAACAACCTTTTATGATGGGTTTTTAGGTGCCCCTTAATTCTATATTTTAAGGTTGCAACCTTATATAAACATTTTCCATATATATATATATATATACATTATTTATATATCTATTTATTTATAAATTTGTGGATAAATGACTCTTGCCAGCCACCTGGATTTGGTTGCCTAATTTGGTTTGAGTTTATTTGAAGTCATCTGCCACAGATGTGATCTTACAGCTATCTGGACCTCTTCTTGTTCGTATGATTCATACAAGAGATGGATCAAAAGTTGGTTCTCTATGTGTCAAACATGGGAGTGCGAAGGTATGACATAATTCATGCTGAGTTTTTCTATTATATATTCATTCAGTAAATCATGAGACTTCTTGAGCTTCGTGATTAGCTGTTTACTTGCTTGAATCTATTTCTGCCTTATCCTACTTAACAGCCACTAAAATATATCTCGTAGAATACTGCATCTGCAGGGAAACTCTATTACAATACTGTGCACTATCAAAACATCTCTGTCCATTGAGTAAATCACCATCCATTGAAGTGATGCGGCAGCAGAATACACTAATTACAAGGCACAACTTCAGATTTAGAGTTTTTATTGCCCTTGGAATTAGTATGTTGTGCTTGTTCTATTTTCTCTTGACAACTCTTTGTTCGTATTAACCATCGTCATATATATAGGATAATTATGGATTAAGTTCTGTTGCTTTTGGTTTACAAACATCAGTCTTTGTGTTTGATCACAACCTTTTCCACAGAGTTGGCACTCTTTGATGCCTGAAGTTTTTCTGATTTGTTTTTTAATGTAGGAAAGGAAGAAAATTGTGAAAGTTATGAAAGGTCATGTACAAAAAGTTGCTCATGATCAGTATGGAAGTATGGTAAGAATCTCAAGGTTCTTAAGTGACATGTTTGAAATACTAACTTGTATCCTAGTAGGTATGGAGTAAATTTGGTTCTTAGAATTAATGGCAGTGGACTTTATGTTATGCAGGTGCTTGCCTGTATTCTCTCTTTAGTTGATGATACCAAGATTCTTACAAAGGTTAGTCTCAAATGCATGCCTTGATATCTAGTATTTTTCTTTACTATCTCTAACTACTCCCAGTTTCTTTGCCATTATGGAACATCAGGTTGTCATTCGGGAGCTTCAAACTAACCTGAAGGACCTAATCTTGGACAAGGTATTTTCTCTCTCTTAATTTCTTTTTATTGTTCTTTACGAATTATGGATTGCTGAGTCTAAAGTGGCTACATGTTAAGATTTCATAGTTGCTCATTCTATTGTAATCACATTTATTTGTGAAAGTTGGCTTTTATTATCACATTACTGAGTCCTTTCTCTTTGTGGGTTCTCTGTAAGAATGGAAGGCGGCCTATATTGCAATTACTTCATCCAAAATCACAACGATATTGTGGTGTGGATGGTCTTGCTGTTCTAAATGAGTCGATTCCTTCTCTTTCTAATGTTGGATGTGAGCAATCAGATGGTGTTTCAAATGGTTCAAGCATTGGTAATGAAGCTCTGAATGCTCCAAAAGTGACAGATGAAGAGACCCATGATTCTGGAACCTCTGGGACCATCCAGCATGCGGTGGAGAAGGGTACAAAAGCTCCATCCAAAAGGAGATTCGAGCTATTGGTAGATAGTGGGCTTGCTCAGGTTTGCCTTCATCTCATTGCTGTGATGCTCAAGTCAAATTTCTAACAACATTATGTTGAGAGCTAAACTGTTGAACTAGTGATATATGCTTACTGATAAATCTCATTTATGTGAATGATATTTTCTCCATTTTTGTTTTTCTCAATAAAGCTTTTTAGAAAATATTGCAGAAATTTGAAAAACTTATAAAAGGAGAAAAGCGAAAAGCATACTTTCCCCTGTTCTCTTATGAGCCTATATTTTCTTGTTTTTCTTTATAAACTAACATTCGAGAAACTTGGAACTTTTGTCCTCCTTGTAAACTTGAACCTACATTCTAGCATCACTTTAGTTTTCCAGAAAGTTGTTCGAGAAATGGATAATGGGGGAATCCTCCTAGATTAAGAAAATTCTTTTGAATTATACCTGATAGCTCCCTGAGATTTTGAAAAGGAGATATTTGTAACAGTGATATTTTTTTTTAATGGGCTATCGAGTACTGTTGTATTGTATCAAGAATGCGTCAAAATTTTGTGATATTTTTGCAATCGTTTCCCATAATTCGGAGGTACTTGTAAATGCTTGATGAGTCATGGTGCCCATTATGGTTGCTGTCACTTGCAGAGCCTGGTGGATACATGCATTGCTAGCTGTGGAGAGCTATTACGATCCAACTTTGGGAAAGATGTTTTATATGAGGTAATGTCCTCATAAATTGGTCTCCTCTAGATTTTGTTATTGAATTCTCCTTAAATCAAATGTTTCATGTGCAGGTTGCGACAGGTGCGGCTGGAGGTGTCCTTTGGGAACCATTAGCTGATAGTCTGACTGCTCTCCATGAAGCTATAGCTAATCTTGGAGCATTGCCTAAATTTGGAAGTCCAGAAGAGGAACACATATTTGAGAATTTCCATTCGAGTAGGACAATTAGGAAACTCGTAATGGACTGCCCTTCTTTTGCTCAAGTCCTATGGAAGTTGGCACTTGTAGGGAAGTGCAATATGTGGGCTCAAGGCCACAGGTCAGGCTGGTTGTGTTTACTTTGCCTCTCTTGATTGAATTTATGGTCTTTGCCTTTTCTGGGTTGGGATTTTACAAATCGAGTTACTTTTTCTGTAGAAAAATTTGGGCTGTTTGTTTAGAGCAGGGGAGTGAGGTCACCTGAGGTTAAACCATATGATTGCATTTATATATTTTTACTAAAAAAAATATAGGCTGTCTTTTGGTGTTTTTAATACCATGCTGGGGGCAAATCATTTTAAAATGTGATCTATCTCACTACTGTTTTATGTTTTGAAGTTTTGGCTTTCTTGAGCACTAGCATGATATATAGAAATGTTTCAGGTACTGTTTTGATATTTTCCTGATAGTTTTGACATCTTCCATAGATGGTGGGACTGATTTATTTTGTTTCTCGTCTTTGTTTCTACTAATTAGTGGAAAGGTGATTTACGCGTTCTTGGAGTGCTCTGATCCTGAAATTAGAGATATGGTGAAACCGGAGTTAGAGCCACTTATAGATGCAGGTATGCTGAAAATTCCAGACAAGCAATTAGAGCAATAAAATTTGAGTTTTGTTACCGGCAAGTGTTTGTGTGAATCCTAGTTTCACTGATACTTATATTGTTGCTACATTTGGTGACGCTTAGCCTGTAATTCATTGGGGTCTTCTGTTTTGAATTTAAACTGATCTCAACCCAGTTTTGAATGAATTCGGTCATGTAGTTTTTGGGTTTCATATGATGAGTGAGTTTGAAATTCGCATTCGGAAATATTTGAAGTTTTCAACACATTTTCAATCTCCAGATGATTTTCTAAGTTCCTACCCACCAAAAATAATCATCATCACAAAGTGAAAATGTATAACGCATCAGTATCATGCGATAAGGCCTCATGGTATTGGAAAGATACCATAACGTGGAGGTTACTGAAGGATATTTTCACTTGCCAAAGATGTACCCTTTTCTGTGGGCTAACCTTAGTTTGGAAGTGAGGAATTTTAGTTAGCTAGAAACAATCGTGTCAGCAATAACTCCACATTGGCAAGACCGTTTATCTTTGGTACATGATTACAGTTAACCCCAGTTGATAGATGTGAAATTGGCAGTTGGAATGCTCAACTTCACACGAAGTCAAAAAACTTTTTGGTTGAAGTTATGGCGCACTGTAACATCCCAATTTCAATTTTGTCCCAATTTCAATTGTAATGGCTAGAGGTGATTGCAACCTTTTTAATACCGGAAGTAAGAGATGTTTAATTTGTATAAGAACTTAAATCACACCTTGAATGTTTAAGAGCATCATTCTGATGTTCTTGAAACTATCATTTCTTAAGATTTTACCGTTTTGAGTTGTTTATTTATTTGTTTATTATTTTTTCATTTTAAATGTCACTAAGTAGACTAAACACTTTACTTTCCTTTTGGACAATGGGTTTGTGCACTTTTTTCTATGAGCTGCTGCTTTCATAGTTCTACAATGCAAATTTCTGCATGTGTTTCATGTTTGTGCCAATTTTTAAATCTGAAAATTTCGTATATACTTTAATTGACAATCAGAAAAAAAGATTATCTTAAAACCTTAAACTGATAATAGGTGATCCAATGTCAGTTTCGGATGTGGGGTTAATCTTGAGCATTTTTTTAAGTCAGCGAGTACAGTATTGGAAATTTAAAGAATACTTTGAAAACTTTTGAATTTCACTTTGATGTCTCTTTTTTCATGTCTAGTTAATTTTTGCCAAAATGCAGAACTCTTTTGTTTTTTTGAACTGAGAGTACCAAACATAAGAGAGAGAATAGTTCCGGTACTCTCAGTACGAAACATTACAAAAAGGCAATAGTTTGGTATTAAAAGTGCTGAATATAAAATTTAAAAGAACAATTTCATTCCGTACTCGTAGTACCAAATTTTATCAATGGCATGACTATGTTTGGTACAATCAGTATTGAACAATTCTTTTCGCAAAAACAATTCAGTGCCGTCTAGAACAGAGTAACAAACTAAAGGCATTTTGGGAAAAATTACAATAGACAAAAAGAAGCGATAATAATTTAATTTCCCTATATTATTTGGAAGTGAGTCTTTTGTTTTTTCTCTTTTTAATAGTTGAGCTTGTATATTATAAGACTGGTAACTATAATCACTTTTAGTCATCCTATGTAGAATTTTATTTTGAACTTCGAGTTTGAAGAAGCCCCACCCAATTTATATTTGAGGGCTAAGGGTGGTTGGGACTTTGTACTAAAGGTAACTTATTGTATATGCATTCATATTCTTTTTACTTAACTTCTTATTATTTAGCACAATGGGTTCTTACATTTTTTTATTAAACTTTTTGTTGGTTTTGTAAATTAGTAAATCGTTTTTCAGATTTCCGAATCGGAGCCTATGGCATTAGACATAAGCTTGTACATTTTGGCAGCCAATATTGCTATGGCTAAAAACGTGATATTTTTTCTCTGAGCCCCTCGCTTGTCCTGGACTTGATAGTTAAAAACTATTGTTTTTTTTTTTTTTTGACATGTTAACGGTGGGAATGGAGGGTGGGACGTTGTGTTGAGGCGATATGTTGAGGCATCTGCCCGCCTAACACCCATGTCCCAACCCCATCCCCGTTATTGCGATGCAACAGGAGCATTGTGTTTTGCATTTTCAATATAACGGTTCAGAAAATAGATTCAAACTTTCAACCCGTTATAGTGACTGTTAGGTCCACTGTCCAGCATTACTGTAGTGTTATTCAAATACAAGTGGTTATTTGGCAATATTTGTTGGAAAGGCCAATGACCATTGCCGTTATGACATCCAATATAAACCATGATAATCACATTTTCTGAATCCTCGGTTCTAAGTTAATCGAGACAAATGCCGGAACAACCAATGATGTAAGATGGCCGACTGGATTTGGATGGGTAAGTTTATAATGATGTGGAGAAATGCGTGAGTTTTCAGTGACAATAAGTTTGAATTAGGGGGCAGCATTGGGTCAATATCTATTTGTTTTAGTTATAGATGATTGGATTTGGATGGGTAAGTTAGTAATGATGTGGAGAAATGAGTGAGTTTTTAGTGCTAATAGGTCTGCATTAGGGATAACATTGAGCCAATAGCTCTTTATCTTAGTTATGGATAACTCAACTAGGCACCTAGAAGATGGAGTACCATGGTGTATGTTGTTCGCAGATGATATAGTTTTGATTGATGAGATCCAAAATGGCATCAACACAAAGTTAGAACTTTGGAGGGATGCTTTATAATCTAAAGGTTTTGAAATTAGCCAGATAAAGCTAGAGTATATGGAATGCAAGTTTAGTAATGATAGGAGTATAAACAAGGAAGTAGTTACGATTAATGGCCAAGAAATGCTGAAAAGAGCTTATTTTTGATATTGGGTCAATAATCAAGGAAAATGGAGAGATTGAGGGAGATGTCGCATATATAATTAGAGTCAGGTGGGCGAAGTGGAGATATGCAATTAGAGTTTTATATGATTGCCACATTACCATGAAGTTGAATGGCAAGTTCTATAGGACAATTTTGAGACGAAATTTACTTTGTGAGGCAAAATGTTGAGTGTTCAAAAAACAACATACCCACTGAAGATATGACCTCTAATAAAACAGAATGACATATCAGAATGCATGTAGCTGATCTCAATTAACTAGAAAAAAGCTTATCTCAATTAACTAGAAAAAAGCTTTGACGATGATGAAGCTCATGATTCTCCCTATGAACCGTGTTGATAAGTATTCCATAGCATAGGAGGAGTTCTACAAGTTACGAAGGTAACACAAAAAATTATCCAAAATAAAGCGAGGTAACACAGTCTAAGTTTGCTAACATGATTCCAAAAGAGTGCGTCCCTACTCCCGGTTTTAATTCAAATGAATACACCCTTTCCTTTGCAAGGGCCAAGAATAGATTTATCAAAGCTTTTTGGCAGATAAGGTAAGCTGGAATGAGTAATAAATTACAAATGTAACGTAGACAAAAGGAGAAAACAAGGATAGATGAACACGCGTCTAAATCAAGCGACCAACTGCGCCACATCTTCTGTACACTTCCAAACTATACGACAATGAAAGGTTTTGTATTAGCAAAATACGGCCATGTATCTTTAATTTTTATCGTTGTGACAATGGCCCGGCCTGCCCCGATCAGCCCGGCTCTAAAACAAAAGGAACTCGGCTTGTGGCTGGGGTGGGCCTGACACCTTCATTTCTTTATTTTCTAAAATTTTATTTATCCCCATTTATAGGGCTGAGACAAGCCTGGGACAAGGCCTCTTTGACCAGGTCTGAGATAGCCCGGTGGCGAGGCTCTCAGGGGACCATAGCAGAAGAGCGCTGGTCTGGGCTAGGTTCGACGGCCGGGCCGAGGCCTTGCCATGCAAAAGGTGTTATTAATTAGAGGCGCACGAAGGAACCATATATTAAAGGCTTCTGAAATGTAGAGAGAGGCGCCAAGCACCTTCTAAAATATACAGAGAGAGGCCATGCATGTTTTGGGAACATCTTTTTCATATACAACATTAGTACATACACAAAGGTATAACGATCATCTGGGCAACATGTATTCAGCTTCGAGGGCAGTGTTAGAAAGTGCGACTTGGACCGAGTAATCAGTTCCGGTCCGAGCCATTAGTGCCAAATATTGTACTATTAAAAAAAAAGGTCAAAAATATTATAAAAAATATAAAAATTCCAAAACAACAGGAAATGTACGTTTAAACTTTAAAGTAAGATTAAGAAAAACACTTTAAAATGATGTTAAAAAAATAGATTTTAAAAAATAACTTGTGACTAGAGATATTTTTTCAATAATCCGAATAAATGAAAAAAATGTAAAAATAAGTATTTATTGTCAAAATACTTTTCAATATTTGCTAAAATGATGTAAAACATAAACAAACACATCCCAAATAAATTCTTAATAGATCGATTTTTTTAATAATTTTTTATTTTTATTTAATATCCTTAATTTGGAAACTCACTCGAGACAACTCGGGCTCGACAGGTACCCGAGGCCGAGTAACTCAGTGAGTAGAAACAACTCCGCCGATTTATTTAATTTTTTATCATTGTTGGAGAAGGAGAGTGGGGAGAATTCGGCCAAGCGTTTTCTGAGTAGAAAGTAAAGAAGCGAATTGCAACATCTCCAGCAGAGAGAGAGCCTGCAACTGTCTTTAACCTAAAATACAGTAAAAGCAGTTATCTTTTTCACTTTTATGTGGCCAATGCCCACGTTTCTCTCACTTCACTTGGTAACGCATCCCACTCCAAATTAATTAGAGAGAATGGGGTCTTACTAAACATAGAAGCCTTACTTCACTCACCCTGCCTTTTGTTGCACACTCTCTGACCTTCTTATCCCTTTCATTTACATCTGGCTTCCACACTCCACCCATAAAATGAAGCCCAACCATGCTACTTTCCTCAAACTATCTCTCTCTTTCTTTCTACTATTCCTGCAATGGGTGTGATGGAGAATTGGATATGGGTTTTTGTGATTTTTGCTTTGTGGACCTGCGCATGCTCCTCTTCCGAACAAGAAAGAGCAAGAACTTTCATAGTTAGGGTGCAACATGACCTAAAGCCCACCGTCTTTCCCACCCATGAGCACTGGTACAAAAGCATGGCCTCTTCCTCTCCCACCGCCCAAAACCTCATCCACCTCTACCACACTGTCTTCAATGGCTTCTCAGCCAAGCTCACCCCCTCACAAGCCTCTCAGCTCTCGAACCACCCTGCCGTTCTATCTCTCTTCGAAGACAGACCCCGAAAACTCCACACCACTCGCTCCCCTCAATTCCTCGGCCTCTCCCAAGAACCCAACACCATTTTGCCGAAATCTGACTATGGCTCAAATCTCATAATCGGTGTCCTGGACACCGGAATTTGGCCAGAGAGGCGAAGCTTCTCAGACACGGGAGTAGGCCCGATCCCCTCACGTTGGAAGGGAGAGTGTCAAGATACCTACGATTTCCCAAAAACCTTATGCAACCGGAAATTGATCGGTGCTCGCTTCTTTTCTGGTGGTTACGAGGCGGCCGCCGGTGCCATGAACGAGACTTTGGAGCGCAAGTCACCGAGAGACACTGATGGCCATGGCACGCACACGGCCTCGACTGCTGCAGGGAACATGGTGCCCAGAGCATCCGCATTGGGGTATGCCCGCGGCGTCGCATCGGGAATGGCACCGTTGGCGCGTTTGGCTGTTTACAAAGTGTGTTGGGCGACGGGGTGCTTTGACTCTGATATCTTAGCAGCGATGGATAGCGCAGTGAATGATGGGGTAGATGTGTTGTCGATGTCTCTTGGTGGCGGGGCGGTGCCTTATTACATGGATGCGATGGCGGTGGGTTCGTTTGGAGCGGTGGAGCAAGGGGTTTTTGTGGCAGCATCGGCCGGGAACGAAGGGCCGGGAGAGATGACGGTGACAAACGTGGCACCGTGGATTACCACAGTCGGTGCCGGGACGATTGATCGGGGTTTTCCGGCTGATGTCGTGCTTGGCGATGGCAGGTTTGGTTTAATTCATAGATAACACTGTCCGCTGTAGCGGTAACGTTCATTCTGATAGTAAACATGGAAATTAGGAAAGAAATAGTTATAGTTTCACATGACTATCGTAACGGCCATTATTCTTGGAACCTTGATGATCGCAGGGTCATATCCGGTGTCTCGATCTATCGCCACAAAGACACAGGCCGAGGCCACGCCACCGTCTCTTCCCCCGCCCCCCTCATCTATGCTGGCACCGCCGGCCATCCCGGCGGCTTCGGTCCTGCACTGTGCATGGAAAACTCCCTCGACCCCTCATCAGTCCAAGGCAAGATTGTCATCTGTGAGCGCGGCAGCAGCCCCCGCGCTTCCAAGGGGGTTGAGGTGAAGCGGGCAGGAGGTGCCGGCATGATCCTCGCCAACTCCATTGCCGATGGCGAGGGCCTCATTGCCGACTCCCACGTCCTCCCTGCTGTTGGAATTGGGGCACGAGCTGGGGACCTCCTCCTACAGTACACGAACCAGTCATCTTCACCACCTCAAGCCAAGTTCATCTTCAGAGGGACCGCGCTCGGCGTCCACCCAGCTCCTATCGTTGCTACGTTCTCATCTCGTGGCCCCAATCCTGAGTCGCACACGATTTTGAAGCCTGACCTCCTGGCACCAGGAGTGAACATCTTAGCAGCTTGGATCGATGGCTTGGGGCCCTCCGGCATGCCTTCCGACAAGCGAAAGGCGGAATTCAACGTGCTTTCTGGAACGTCCATGGCTTGCCCGCATGTGGCAGGGCTGGCCTTGTTGCTGAAGGGGGCTCATCCCGAGTGGAGCGCGGCCATGGTGAGGTCGGCACTCATGACCACAGCTTATACGAGGGACAACATTGGCGGCACACTGCACGACGAGGCCAATGGCAACCTGTCCACGCCACTGGCCTCCGGCGCCGGCCATGTGGATCCCGAGAAGGCATTGGATCCTGGCCTGGTATACGATATAAACACCGAAGATTACATTGCTTTCCTCTGCAACTCGAATTACAGTGAGACGAGCATAAGGACGATAACAAAAAGGGAGGTCCACTGTGGAACGAAGGGTTGGGTGGGGGATTTGAATTACCCAGCCTTCACAGTGGTTTTTGAGGGAGAAAGAGTGGCGGAGATGAGGAGGGTGGTGAAAAATGTTGGTGATAATGAGGTGGCTACATATAGAGTGGGGGTGATAGAGCCAAAAGGTGTGAGAGTGAGCGTGGTGCCTCAAGAGTTGGTTTTCAGGAGGAAGGGGGAGGAGCTGAGCTATAGGGTGAGGGTGGAGAAGGTAGGGGCGGAGGCGGAGGCGGAGTCGGAGGAGATGATCCATTTTCCTGGTCCTGAATCGAAGGTGTCGCACGGGACTGTGACGTGGACGGATGGAAAGCACGTGGTGAGGTCTCCCGTTACGGTCGTCACGTTTCTCAACTCGGTCTAAGGAGTGGGAGTATGGTTAGGACTTTTCATGTGTAAGATAGACTGTATGTAGGAGCGAGTGAGAGAGCCAGGAATCAAATGGGTTTAGGAAGTAGGAAGCAAGTCAAATGGATAGACAGTGTATTTAGGAATAGCCTAGATTAATAATTTTAAAAAATTGCTATGGAGAATATTTACCGCTAGATATAACAGTGCATCCATTTACATACTTTTCGTTTACATAATTACCATCGTGGCTAGTCTCATATATATTTATTTATTTATTTGACTTTTTGAATGATGATTGAGATTTAAATGTAAGTTAAAATTACAAAAATATCTTTCTAAAATTTTTTGAGTAAGTTATTTTTAATATAAATTTGTGCCATTTGATGTTAAAATTTTTGGAGTATTAAATTCTAGATTCAGGTGTGGTTTGCCTAATGATGCAATATTAAACAATCAAAGTGAGGTGCGCCTCCAAACTTTGCCATGAGATGTAATATTGGTGTTGAAAATCCTTAGGATGGTGCGAGAATCTATTTTAACTTTAATTATAGAATTTTAAACTTAAAAAATGGTTCAAGTCAAGCATATATATAAACACGTGAAAATTTTGAAAACGGACGGTCTAGATAGTGTATTACAAGATGTATTATCTTTAAGACTTGAAACTTATCTTTTTTTTCATATCTATACATTTTGATGTTGAAATAACCAATTAGATATTTTTTCAACATCAAAACAACCTTTTTCAAAGGATTCTAGATATGCTCCTTAATTCTATTGTTTAAGTGTATGTGATTTCATGTCTCCGTGACATTATAATATAATGAAATTATACTTCTAGAAAACCATGTTACTGGCATTTGTACGATGACAAAAATTACACACACTTTCTCTTCATCTTAATAAGCAATGCTCAAAAAAATAAAATTCAATTTGCATCTAAGGTCTAGTCAAAATGAGTCCCCTACACCAATGAATCTAGGTCTTCTAAATAGTGAATTTCAAGATATAAGCCTTTACGAACTCAAAACTATTTGTTCTTTTTTAACATTGTTCATCTAATAATATAAAACTATCTAAAAAGTTTGGAAGGAAAAAAAAAACTTTTGAAGACCTAGATATAAGCATCACAATAAAATAGACGACCTTTGTTAATTGGTCCCAAAGGACACTTTTAGGGTGTATTTTCAATACCTTTTGTGATTGTTCAATAGAATGAAATAGTGTATATTTAAAAGTTGGAGTCAGGTAAACGACCCTAACACAATTTTTGAAAATTGTTTCATTATATTACAATAGAGGTCTATTGCATTCAAGGCGACTTTGCTTCACCTAAATAATCTATTTTCAGGATTTTCAAGTACTTATAGGTGTTGTTTGCTCTGTCGAGCTTAAAGTTTTATCATGAGGAATGGAAAAAGATTTCAAATTATTATAAAATTTTCAAGTATAAGAATTGTAGCCTCTGATAATATTTGAGGATGCATACTTTTAACTATTTAAGGAAAAAGTTTATACAAGGCTAATACTTTATATTGTAGAATTAAAGTGCACCTAAAAAATCTATCGAAATAGGCTGTTCTAATGTTAGACAAATCTAATTGATCATCTCAATGCTGATATGGAGAAATATAAAGATTTCAAGTTCCAAATCTTACAACACATTATTTACACTGTCCATCATAAGGTTTTTTACAACATAACTACTTCTCCAAATTTTTTTTTAAAGGTATGCCTTACTTCTACAGTACAAGGAGGGCACCTTATGTAAACCTCACCCTTACTTTACAAGTAAAGCCTATGCTCAGCTTTAAAAAGTAAACTACACATTAAAAGCTTGCCATTCTAGCGCCAAATAGGCCTAAAAATCTATTTCTACTCCATTCTATTAAATTTGTAAATCCACAAATGTTATAGATTTGGTAAATCTCTAAACCCTTGGAATTTTGGTGTAAAAAATTCTAGTGTAAAAAATTTTGGTGTAAAATTATAAATATAATTTTGGTGTAAAAATTCTAGATTGGTTTGAAAGTCTATTTTCATCTCTAAATATAAAATCTTAAACTCAAAAAATGATTCAAATCAAGTAGATCTATAAACACTTGAAAATCCTGAAAATGGACGATCTAGATAATTTGTTGCAAGATACACTGACTAGAAATCTTTTTTTTTTTTTTTTTCATATTCATACATCTCAATGTTGAGATAATCAATTAGAGAATTTTCCAACATCCAAATAATCTTCTAAGATTGATTTTAGAGAAGCACCTCAATTCTACATTTTAGGATTGCAACCTTATATAAACTTGCAATTATTTTATTTTATGCTGGAGAATTTCCTGCCACAAAAGTACACCAATCATGCACATTGGAAGTAAATTAGGTAAGGTCTTTATAAACCCCTAATCAAAACCTTAGGTGAGTTGATTCCCGTCCAACGTACTCTTATCATTTTAAATTAATGTTGCCGACATGGACTGCACCAGATATCTCAATCTTCATTAACCTTTTGTCATAGAATTATTTATTAATTGATTTGTTTGGGTTGACCATAAATAGCAAGCTTTTGATATAAAAATTCCTTGGTTATACTGCTATTTTTGAGCTTATAGATCTACACGATTTTGAACCATATATTGGGCTGGGATGAATATGGAAGCATTGCGGCTAGAATAAGTAGGACCATAGGTACCGGGAGCGAGAGCGGGAACAGCTCCGGTTCTGGGAACGGGAGCGTTGGAGCGACGTTTGCCCAAAGCTTCGGAACTCGGGGAGCAAGTTCCGGTGAGGGCAAAAGTAACGGATCAAGATCCCGTATGAACAAGAGCACATTCCCAATACATCGTGATTGAGATCCCTATTTAACAGGAACGCTTTTCATGTCAAATGGGATCGTGTTCCCATATTCATTAGGATTGTGCTCCCATCAACAACATGATTGTGCCTGTATATAAGAATGACCGCATTCCTATTTAGAAAGGATCGAGCTCCATTCAAGGAAGGATAACGTTCTGTGCATGATTAATCTACGCTCCCATCTCAAAACTCTACTTTTATGAAAATTTGGCTTAAAATATAACTATTTTATTAATTTTATTTAAGAAGTTTCTTTTAGGATGTTTTGGGAAAATAGGGATAGAGTTCCAGATATGTAGAGATCGCGTTCCTAAAATTCTGAGAGCGGGATCTAATTTATTCAGGAATGAGATCCTAAAATTTAAGGAGCACATTCCGTGCGGTATCGGGAGCAAGCTCCGTTGTGAATAGGATCGAGAATCCTAAAAATTTGAACGAGATCCCAAAAAGATAAGAGCGGGTTTCGAGTGAGATCCTGACTCCAGAACGCTGAAGCGAGATTCTGGAGCGGGAGCGAACTATGAGTAGGTCATGGTTAGTGAGGCTATACAATGAAAGCCGTGTTAGTGTCAACCTGCCATGTTCGGTAATTGAGAAAGCTGTTTTTCTGGAGAATCTTTGAGTAAACTCGGAGCCTGAGAAAAAAGTAGGAAGCTGAGAACCCTTGAACCTTGTTTAACAATATGCCTGTGAAAACCGAGAAAAAAATCTGATGCTAGTATTTTCACCTGTTTGCTAACCTAGCAATCTGGAAACCCTTGATTTAATTGTTGGTTATGAAACTCAATGATTAGAGGCTAAAACCTAAATTTTGATTGGAATTTTAAATTGTAACTATCCATGTCATCATTTACATAATGAATGGTTAAGATCATAGAGTTGTTAGTGTTCTCCCTCTCCCCCTCTGATCAATCCATTCATTGTTAATTTGTAGCAGTCTTGTTCATTCACAAATTAGTGACTTCAAAGTACGTTATAACAAAAAAGTATGGGAGAAGTTTATATATATATAGAGCCCAGGCTCTAAACAATCATATTCGAACCTCCCTCAAACATTTTACTAGATGAGATGAGAATCCTCAAATTGATCGTCTCGACATCAAGATGCATGGACATGAGAAAAAAATTGATTTTAAGTTTTGAAAATAATGTATTTTGTAATGCATTTTGTGACTCTCAATTTTCAAGATTTTCAAGTTTTCATAGATCTGTCGATCTGCACCATTTTTGAAGCTTTAAACTTTATAAATAAAGATAAAAATATATTTTAAGGCTATCACAAAGATTTCTAGTTTTGGAACCACATTTCTCGATACTATTTAAAGGTAGGCTCTATACAAACCACACCCAAACAGTATATAGCAAGTATGATACTGAGTGTTTAAAGTAAGGGTGAGGTTTGTATCGAGCCGAGGCTCTAAACAATCAAATTAGAGCCCACCTTCAAATAATGTTGAGAAATATGGTTTCAAAACTGGAAAGTTTTGTGATAGCTTTAAATTGTATTTTCATTTTTAGTTATAAACTTTAAAGCTTAAAAAATAGTGCATATCGAGCAGATCTATGAAAACCTGAAAATCTTGAAAATTGACTGTCAAAAAATGTATTATATGATGCACTATTTCCAAAACTTGAAATCCAATTTTTTCTCATGTCCATGCATCTTGATGTCGAGATGATCAAGTTGATGATATTTGGGCATCAAAACAACCTCTTCTACTGAATATTTTGAGGTAGGCTCGAATTTGATTGTTTAGAGCCTAGGCTCTATATAAACGTTTGTTTATAATGCAAAATTAGAGGGAACTTCAAATTGAGATCCCTCAGATATTGAACACCACAAACTGAGTTTAAAAAGATGATAGAGATAGTGAGGACAATCGAATTATGATATGAGGTCAGATCTACTCAAGAGTGAGCAGATTTGCTCTCAGATTAGTGGCAGAGCCAGCATAGATCCGAGACATGAAATACGTATAAAAACAATAAAACTAAGTAGTTCTAATTTAAATGAATAAAAAAGAAAAGAAATAATAAAAAGAGTAAGAAACGATACCAAATCGGGCTAGATGGCTCAGGATTCCCGAGGCTTCAAGGCCTCGCCCGTATCAGAACCGGTATTCTCTTTGTCTCTCTTTCTCCAAGTGTTGACTAGGCCTTAGCCTGGTTGAATGGGTGTGTTGACCAGACCTTAGCCTGGTTGAATGGGTTTTCTTAGGTTTAGGCTTCTCAGGTTTAGGGTTTTACAAAAGTTCTCCAGCTAGGGTTTCAACTTTCTGACCTAACTCCAGAGCCGACAGAGTAGACCCCTCAAGCAGCCACAAAAATGTCATTTTATGGACTGGGAATCGACTGAAAAAGGCAACATGCCCTAACCAGCAAATCACCCAGCTTGGACTGCTTTTTTGGGGGTCTCGGGCTTGGTCGACACCAGCAGTGTCGCCCAGCCAAAGATCGTCCAGGTTCACTGAACTTGGATAAAAAATGGAAGGGACAACCTTGCATGCAGAAACTGCCGTATCCAGGGTTTTAGATCTGGGCGGCACTGGTAGTGTCGCCCAAGACAAAACTGCTCAAAAGTGGCACTTTCCGATTCAGGGTAGATTTTGGAGCTGTCAAGATGCTGCCTACCAAAAATCGTCCGTTTTGGGTCAATCTAGGTTAGACCAGATCTACCCAAAATGGTAGGTTCCAATGTAGGGCATATTTTGGGGTTGTCCGGCCAAAAATCTTCAAATTCGGGTCAGTTTGGGTTGGGCAGCACTACCAGTGTCAACCGGGCGACACTGGAGGCGTTGCCTAGTTTGGTGGGCAGCACTGCCAATGTCACCTAGTCTGGGTTGGGCGGCACTACCAGGGTCACTCAGACCAAAACTGACCAAAGTTAAACAATTTTTAATTCAGGTATGTTCCACATGCTCTTGTGATGCTTCTGAAAAAAATTTGGGTAAAACAGAGTTAGTTTACTATTTTTGGAGTTCTTTTTTGGTAAAATAAAATATTTTGCAAGATTTTGGATCCAAGATAGGTAATATAGACTATGGTGATCTATGATCTAGGTGTTTTACTAAAATAATGTGGTCCTAAAGATTCAGAAAAACCACTGCCAGTTTTAAAATAGTGTTTCTACAACTTTTCCCACAACTTTTCCCGTGAAGAAATCAAGAAGATAGAATTAAGGGGCCCAAGAGAAAAAAACAAAGAAGATAGATATAAGGAGAGTGAGAGAGAGCGACTTATCCATGTCAGTTTCAATTGTGGTTTTGACCAGGTCGATAAGCAACCCATATTTGTACCATAATTTTGTCCCTCAATTGTCCCCCAAAATTATAGTTTTTTCGACTTTGTTCCTCGAAGTGTCCGCCTATAAAACCGTATCTTCACATTGGATTGGGCTCTTCTCATCCTGCCAGAGTTGTGTAGTATTGCTATGGAATTTACAGTCTTGATTTATGTACGAAATGTATATTTAAATTGGTTCCAACATTAGAAAGTGTGCTTTCCTGTCTCTTTGGAGATATCCGATAAAATGGAAAGAAGGCTTTCCATATTCCAAGGTTGTGCTCCACAATATGTCATAATAATGAATGTCTATGATTTGCATCTTCAGAGTTCACCACCCGATGAACCCCTACATGTTGGGAAAACATGCATTATTGAGCAGTATTTTCATATACATGAAAGGACCGATCGGTATTCAAAAATCGACTCGGCCAAAGTACACGGGCCCTGGCCAAGGCAATTTGCTCGGGATTGTCCGAGTAACTCATCAGAGTCCAACTCATTTTTTTTTTTTTAAAAAAAGAAAACAAATACTTAATATGTATATTTAGTATTTTAAATTTCTAAATTATCAATGGCGTATTGGTTATCTTGCTGGACAGCGGCGAACTCTCCTAATATTCGATTCCTAGTAGAGAGAAAAAGAGATAAAGAGCCAATTTTTGTAGATAAGAGGCACTTCTCTGTTGTGTAAGGGTGGCAGCATGATGGGCAAGGGCTAGCCAGCCCTAGTGTTGGGCTATAGTTTGTGCCCCAGGCCCTACCTTTTTTTTTAAGACCGAGCTGAATGGGCTGGGCTGTCAGCCCCATTGCCGACCCTAGTTTTGTGGTATTCTCTTCTACATGCTCCCACTACGGCATCTATATTTTTATGGCAATAGCACAGCACGTTTGAAATCCATTTTTTCCAAACCGAATTAAATGGTTCGGATCCAAAACACCTATTATTTCGGCATTTATACCATAGGTTCGTGTTCATTCTAATGGAATTTGGTTCATAAGATGTGACTTGAATTAAGTGAATTTGAGTTCTCTTCTTACCACTCAAAAAAAAAAAAAAGAAAAAAAAAAGAGAATTGCAAGTGCCTCTCAAAAGTAGACTTTTTAGACAACTTCCTCCTACCAAAATTTTTTTTTGACTTTTACCCCAAAATCAAGTTTAATGGCAAATACGCCCCAAAACAAAAAGTCATAATTTTTTGGGCAAAAATACCCTTTAAAATAATGTCTGACCAAGGGAACCACTTGCCAGACTGCTCTTCACTTGCTGGAGCCCATCATGAGATTGCCGAACCGCGAAAGAGACATAAGCCAAAGTGCCCAATTGAGTATGAAAAGTGCTGGCCGCGTGAAGACAAACCAAGCCACAACTACCAGACCGAGAAACGGATGTGCCGGACCCTTTAGTTAGAGTGCCGGACCGTAGGTAAATCATGTTGAGAAATGTGACTTTTTGACTAAAGGGTATTTTTATCCAAAAGAAGTTTGGTCGAGGGGTTGTCTAGAAGTGTACTTTTGATAGGTGTATGCAAATTTTTTTTTTTTTTAAAAAACCAAATTAGTATAAAAAGTCACAATTAGTATCACGAAATTTGTATAAAAACTCACAAAAAAACATTTTCTCCCTCATTTATTTGCTAAAAATCACAAAATGAGTATAAATTTTTTGTAACAGTATTACATTAAATTTAGATAAAATATTGAATGTCAATAATGCACTACCCTATTTTTTTGGAAACTCAAAAGAAAATATTTTAAACATTTTTTTAATACCTCTTTTGCAATTCTTTTAAGGCCAGATTGGCCGATCCGGCCGATCTACCGATCCGAAATATTAATCTGCCGATCCCGGCTGGTTTTTAAAATGAGCGATCTGGGTTTGCCATCCAATTTTTTTAAACATTCCATAACCTAATGAAACAACCAATAGAAACACTAGGCCAAATAAAAAACTCCAACACATTATCCAATAAGCATTGAATGTACATTTGGCCATATTCACCATCTATAATATTACATTGGTTCAAAAGAATCAACCAAGAAAAAAAATCATTTCGAATTTCAATGAGAACCAATTCGCTAAGAGCTAGCTATTCGTGAATATCTCAAAGCTTCAGCTAACAATTGACCGACCATAGACCACATGAAATCAACTAATTCTTCTAAAATAAGTTTGATAAACCCTATTATTAAGGGTTCCCTTATTATTCTTATGAAATAGTCTTCACTTTCTGATAATATCAAAAAAATCAGACCATAATTTCTGATATTATGCAAGAAAAACGAGGAAGTCATAGCTCTGAGATGAAAATTGAAAGCAATAAATAAAAACGAAGATCCATAAAGAACATAAAAGATTAATAAAAGTGAAAATTAATAAGCACTTTTTTTTTCGGGGGCAAATCAGTGGGGAATTGGTTTGGGAGGATTTTTTCAATTTGACATTTTTGGAAACACCTTAGAGCTGCAATGATTATTTTAAAAAACATATATGAAGTTTTGAGTTTCATAGCACTGAGATTTCACTCTCCACATAATGAATGGTCTCTATTCAATTTTGAGATACTAAATTTTTCAAGTGCATAGAGAGTACAATTTAGAAGTTTCTTTTTTTTTGGATTTTATACTTACAACCGGCCGATGTCTAATTTGATAGCTTGGGTATGTCACAAAAATCGAAAAAATTTCTTTGAAATTTGAGTTTGGACAATGGAATAAATGCAGCCACCCAATTTTATATCTAATGGTCAATATTAAATTGTGATCACCTTGTACCAAATGTAAACAGTTTCATTTGATACTTTTCTTATTTTTTTTCTTCCTTTTTATATGGAAAGTCTATGTGTTGAAAATTTTAGATTTATGGATTTTAGGTCCTAAAGTTACCTGTAGATTATGTTTTATTTGAGGGTGTAAATAATTAGTGTACTTCCACATGATGATGAAATCTTTCGAGTTATGTTAAAACTAAAACTTACTAAAAAAGAGTCGCACCCTTATAAGGGAAAGCTTTCTATGTTCCCCTACAACATAAAAGTTCTACGTTTCCCTTTATCCAACCGTCTATTTTTTAATGGAGGGCCAAGATTGCCCCAATCATAATGTCACGTCTCTAAACTGTTTTATTTTTAATTTTTTTCTATAAACTGTTTTGACACCAAAATTTGAACGTCCATTCCTATATTAAACTCCCACTAACGAAAAATATAAAAAAAATATTTTCAATAAAATAAAAATGGGCAAAATACCCCTAAAAGCTTCAAGGGGTATTTTGGTCATTATTTTTTTATCTAAAAATTATTGTTAATATTTTCTATAGGTGCGCCCCAATGAGAAGATGGCACGTACCAAATCCCATATTGAAAAAATTGTATTAAAAAAACTAAAAATAAAATACTTTGAGACGTCGGATCTAAGATCAAACGGTGAGTGACTCTCTTGATAAAAAATGGACGGCTGGTTGGTGGAGGGAACATAGAACTTCTATGTTGTAGGGGGAACATAGAAAGCTTTTCCCCTTTATAATAACGGATGAAGTTTTTATAAGGCCAAGGCTTTATAAAAACAAAATAAAGCCTCACCTTAAATACTCATCTGGAAAGCACTTTCGGCAATGGAAATCACCAAGATGGATCTGAAATCAATTTCCAACACCGAAATAAAAATTGAAACTCTAATAAATGGTACAAATCTTGCAGATATGAACACTGATTTTTAGAGCGAAATGGACCATCTAGAAATTTTTCTACAACCGTAATATTCAAGTTGAGATGATTAATGTAAGGGTTTTCCAATGCTTGAATTGTAATTTTAGATAAATTATGAGGTGGGGACTTATTTTGATAGGGCCTTTTCAAACCAGTTTCCTTTGGGTGCAGTTTGCATACTGATGCATCTGTAGCTGTAGAGGTAAGATGCACCTTCAAATTTTATCATGGTATATAATTTTGATGTAAAATGTTCTTAGGGTTATCTCAAAATCTATTTTATATCTAATTATAAAATTTTAAATTTCAAAATTGGTTAAAGTCAAGTAGATCTATAAACATATGAAAATGAACGGTATAGATAATATGTTGTAAAATATACTATTTCTAAGACTTAAAATCTTTTTTATTTTTCGTGGTCATACATCTCGATGTCGAGATGATCAATCAAAGGGTTTTTCAACATTAAAACTACCTTTTTCAATAGATTTTTGAAGTGCATCCGTAGTTCTATATTATAAGGTTGCGTCCTTATATAAACATTTTTCTTTTTTTTTTCTCTGGTCATGTTAAAATTCACGTACTCAAAGAAAAGAACCCGGGCTTAATTGGTTAGTGTTTGATAATTTGTAATGCTACGTCCTTACCAAGGGAAGGGGCCTCTCCCCGCTTACTCACCCAAAAAAAGAAAAAAAGAAAATGGGCTCATGTATGACATTGCATTCCTAGTCCGCATCATAGTGCCCTGAATTCGCTTGCCCTCTTAAAAATAACTTTTCAGACATGGTAGTGAGTTAAATCCAAAAAATAATAACATAATTTCCAATACGAAGCAAGAAAAGGAAACACGCATCTATGTTTTGGCCTTCATTGTGAAATTTGGTACTTGTCCTTGATCAATGACAAAAACTAGCAATTCATAAACGTTATATCCAATCGAGATTGACATTGATTGATTCAGGCCCTGAACATGTCTAATCCTTTATATCCACATTTGCTTGATGAAAATGCATTGCAAAAGTAATTGGATAAGAATAAACAAAAAAAAAAAAAAGAATCTATACACCCACAGGAGTGGAATGTACACTTACACGCATGGGCAAAATTTGGGGGGCCGTGATAAACCTCACTAATAGTTGTTACCTGGACCATATGTATTGGATATTACATTTTCCCTTAGAGGTAATTATGGGTGTGTTTGGGTTTTATTTTTTCTTTTATAAATCATTTTAATATGAAATTTAGGGCATGGCTAGTTTTTTTTATAAAGGCACATCTAATAAAAATAAGAAAAAATATTTTTGATGAAAGCAAATGATAAAAATATTCATGTAACTTGTAGTGGTATTTTGGTTATTTTATTTTTTAAAATATTTATTTTTCATTTTTATTAAGTGTGCCCTAGTAATAAGAATAATCGCAAAATTTCACGTCAACATGGTTTCTAAAAAAAAATAAAAATAAGACATAATTGTGGCATTATACATATACTATCCCAACCATTCATTTAGATCAAATAGTCGGGAATAGTAATTATGTATGTTTTATACACATATAGTCACATCAATTTAAATGTACATTCAAACATAAGTGACCATGAACTCACCCGCATTTTAGTGAAATGGGCGATATTCTGACAAAATGCCTAGGTCCCTAAGACCGGAGGTATTCTACCATTTTCAACTATTTGAATATGATTTCTTCATGCTCAAAGGACCGATCAAATCTTTTTCCTTTCTGTCTCATTACTCAACTGTTTTCTCTAAAATTTGAGTCATTATGTTGGTCATTGATAAGTCGGAGAAAATCGACGTGCGATTCTTGGATCAAAATCTGAAATCAAAGAAACCAGAGGAACAATTTGCGTAGATTTGTTTCCCTTTTCGGAAGGCAACCCGCCATTTTGCCTCTTTCATGCATTTCATTCATTTTCTGTGAAATTTGAGGCATATTCTTCTTTTATAAGTTATCTAGAAGATTTGTATGAAATTTGCCACATTCTCTCTCAATTTGGATCCATTTTCTATAAGAACATGTTCATGATCACTTCTCATGGCTTGCAAGACATATGAAGGATCTAAATCCAAAATCAAACTCAAACAGCAACCAAACTTTCAGTATTAAGGTATTTTCATTAATGAAAACAATTAACAAACACGTCAAATTTCTCACAGGCCATAATAATATAACTTAATTTAGAATTCTTTTGTTAATGTTTTCAAATTTTTGGGAATCCATTTCTCACAGGGGCATATATATGGGCAGAAAGTGGCAGGTAGTGCTGAGCACGTCCTCCTCATGTGAAGGTGCTTTCGTTGGGTGCAAAGGATTGCATCAACTGCTCCCATGGCCTTTTCTTCTCATACTTCCAGCTCAAAAGTAACCCCTGCTGAGTTTTTCATCTCATTTTTAATTGAAAAGTTTATTAAAATGCCCATAAGAGATGAACCATTCAATGTTTAATCTTTTTATAAATATTCCTAACTCATGATTACGTGTCTTTTGATAGGTATTTCAAAATTAAACCAAATAATATGGGTGGCATCTTAAATAGTTCATCACTCAGATATTTTTGATAAATGTTCTTTATTATTCTTTGAGTGGTTAAACTAGGATTGGAACCTTACTTATTCTTAGCTTTGTCTCGTAGTTTAACTAGGATATGTGCTGGCGGGTGTGGCCATGAGGCCTCATGTTGCCTCACTTATTTTTATGGGAGGAATCTCATGTGTATTTATTATAATGTTTATCCATTGTTAAAAGATTTTTTTAAATGTAACTAATGGGTTGCACACAAAATTTATTTTTATGGGAGGAATCTCATGTGTATTTATTATAATGTTTATCCATTGTTAAAAGATTTTCTTAAATTTAACTAATGGGTTGCACGCAAAATTGATTGGTAGAAGACTGACCAAAGAGATCTATTAGGCAATAGTTTGATGTTAGAGATCTATTAGGCAACCATTTGATGTTAGATAGTAAAAAGTACAAAATATGTTTTTCTTAATTATTATTTGTTACAAACTTTTTAAAACCAGCCATATAGAACATTTTTTGTTTTTGTGTTAAAAAATACTTTAATATGATACTGATTTTTGTTTTGTTTATCAAAAAGAAAAATGCAGCTTATATGGGTTTTGTGAAAACTTTGCTAATTTATAATTGTATGATAAAAATAGTTGAAAAAACTACTCTTATAGGGAAACAAAACTTATCTAAGAATATACTGTTTTATATTGTGAAAATCCTTGAGAAATATGTTAATGTGCCATGGAAAATTGAAATAATTTAAAATTCAAAAAGTAAAAATATGAAAGATTTATGTAAAAATCAGAAATTTGTTACAAAAATAAAAATTTACTATTTTCACCAACACCCTGGTATCCTACAAAATACAAGAATAACCCATAGAATGAAAATTAAAGAATCTAAAAATAAAAAATCATGAATAATTTGGAATATACAAAAGTCATTACTATTTCTCCTCCTTTGTACATTCAATAGCTCAACTTTCTTTATGGATATTTGGTTATTTGATAAAGGGATTGTATATGACGAGACCATCTATCTTTGAAACAAGGTGGTCACAATTACTTACAAACATCCAATGTGAAATTTGATAGCTTTGGATGTATAACAAAGTTTGAGGAAATTTATTTTGAAGTTTGAGCTTGGTAAATGGAATAAATGCAGCCACTGAATTTCACATCCAATGGTCAAGAATAATTGTGACCATCTTGTATCAAATGTAAATGGTCTCATTCTATACTCTTCTTTTGGTAAAACATATGAATTTCACTTCTATTAAAAAACAAAATAGAAAAGAAAATATAAATTTCACATGCATTGTAAGTAATTACTTGGTGTACTAAGTCCAAAGACTTCAGTATACACAATTAAATCAAAGAGTGGAGAACTACACATACTATCAACATTAATAAAAACTACACTTACTAGAGGACTAATATCTTGATCTATCAATTTAATAATAGATATTGCTAATGCATATACATGCAACATTAAAAAAAAAAAACAGAGATCCAAAAATGAATATCTTATAATGTTTGTTAAATATTAGGGAAATTCCCATCCCATAAGGTCATAAATGTTTTTTTATAAAATTATTTCTTAAGAGAGCATCTAAGTTAGGGGCCCGTGATAACATTAGAAATAAAATAAAATAATATTTCTATATAAGCTAACACCAATTATCCAATAAAATAAAACATTAATCCACCTAGCAAAAATAGAGAATATGAAGTAAGTTAATAAGTATTTAAAATAAAAAATATATGGACTAAAATCTTGAAGATCTTAAATTTAGCAAATTCTTCAGCAATTGCAATGTACATCAAAGTGAAAAAATTTAGAACATTTTAAAAAGAAAAGAGAAAAACGACTACACGGTTATTTATCTAAAGACCATGAAGTAATTCTTATATTTTAATATAATTTAATACATGATAAATATCAAATTAAATACAATAAATTTTTTAACTTAAATAAAATATTACAAAAAATATGTAGGCAGGTTACCATCTAAGCTATAAGAATAATCTTAGTTGATAGCTTCATATTTTGTTATCACCTAATTAACCAAAAAACAAAGTCAAAAAAAAAAAAAAATCATTCCATCACCAAAAAAAAAAGAGAAGAAATGCTCAAAGATAAAGAATCTTAAATAAAATAAAATAATAACTGAAATATCAATAGAAAATATAGTAAAATATATGCAAAAAAAAAACATAAATAAATAAATAAAATATGCAAAAAATGATAATAAAAAAATAATTATATGCAACTCAAGATAAAAATATTTGAAATGATTGCATGATCTTTCTTCAAGCAACCATCAAGTAATCCTTATATTTTAAAATAATTTAATGCATAAGAAATAACAAATTAAATGTAATACAATTTTTTAATTTACAATTGTGCAAAAATGACAAAAAAAAAGATGAACACGTTCTACCATCCAAGCTATAAGCATAATTCTGAGCCGATAGACACTGCCTTTTAAAAATGTCGAGTTTCATATCAGATGGCATTTTCTAAAGAGATTATAGTAGAAATAGGGTGGGTTATAGAAGTGATGGGTATGGTATAATAAATAATTAAACCCAGTGGCTTGTTTATGTTATCCCTAACCAATGTCAATAAATAATTAAACCCAGTAGTTTGTTTATGTTATCCCTAACCAATGTCAACTAGTTTAGTAGTTGGGCGGCTAGATTAACGTCCATTCGAGGGCGAAGTAAGCCACTATGAAACTCCAGCTCACACCAGAAAAACTACCAAAAGAAATGAACTTTACGATAATAATATAACGGGGATTATCTTTTGTAAATAGAAGTCATAATTATTCTCACTCATTAATATAATAGAGGCAGTTTTAACTGTCTTTTTTTTTTTTTCTATGTTCGTCGGCTATCCAAACTTTTCTATACTTGTTAAAGAGAATGTGAACTATAGCATAATACAACTCTACCCTCTCTCTATCGAACACAACCCCATTTCCACCACTAAAAGATTTCCTATCTGGATATGTCGAAAGAACAAACAGATGAGATCCTCTCTCCATCTCTCAATCTAATGAGGAAAAAGTTTATATAAGGTTGCAATTTTATGCTATAAAAGCAAGATAGTATCTTCAAAAGCCACTCGAAAAGAGAGTTTCGTCATCAAAAAACCTTCTAATTGATCATGTGGACCTTGATAGATATATATATATATATATATATATATATATATATATATATATATATATATATATAAGAATCCCAAGTCCTAAAAGTAGAGCATATTTAACAAGTTATATGGACCACTTATTTTCATGATTTTTAAATGTTTATGGATATTGATCTGCATATTTTTTAAATGTGAAAATTTTATATTTAGGATTGAACATAGATTTCAGACTATCATAAAGTTTCTGATACTAAAAGTCCATCCCCCACCTCTCTCTTGCGATCAATTCCTTCCTTCTTTCTCGAGATAAGCAGCTCTCTCTCTCTCTCTATTTGACAATGCTGGCTGCCATAGTTGGGCCACGTCTGAGACGCAACTGCACAGTTTTGAGCCATTCCAACGACCATCACCCATAGCGAAGCATGTCAGGTGGCAAGACAACCGTCATCCACTGCAAAGAACTTCGATTGGGACATGTGATATTGTATTTGAGGCGCAAGGGTGCAGCTTCAAAATAATGATTTATTAATTTAATATATATATATATATATATATATATATATATATATATATATATATATATATATATATATATATATATATATATATATATATATATATATATATTTATTTGGTTGAGGCAGTTGGAAAACGGCCCCTACGCTTGGTGGGAATCAAACATTACAATTCCAACCATGGTTGAACTTTCATGAAAATAAACTCCAAAAAATAAACTCACAAAAAATTGACGTTTTGGTGTTAAAAACCATCCAGTCGACTATCTCAGGCTTGATCATAATGGTCATAATAATAATTTTTTTAGAAAATTTAAGTCTTATATATTGTAAAAGATTATTTAGATAATCTATTTCATATTAGAAATAAGTATTCACAAATATCCAAGATCTATATAAATTTTTGAGCTTCAAATTCTTTAGTTGGTGTAGCAAATTGATTTTAAAGCTATTATGAAGATTTTTCATGCCCAAAGTACTCTCTGGTGGGAGATTTGAGGTAAGGTTTTACTTTGTTTGACCTAGGCCTTGTAGAAACTACATTCATTAAATTAAACGTGATGTTAGCAAATTGAAAACCCATGCTTGAGCTCATCTCCACCGTTCGTTGATGAAAGTAACGGTGGATTTCAAGTCTCTATAGCATGTAGCTATGACTCCATTATGTACAAAAGATAAAAGAAAAAAAAAAAAGTTTATATAAGTGCGAGGCTCTAAACAATTAAATTAGAACCCACCTCAAAAATTTGACTAGAAGAGGTTGTTTTGATGCTCAAATATCCTCAAATTGATCATCTCGATCTCGGGATATATGAGAAAATAATGGATTTCAAAATTTGAAAATAGTACATCTTGTAATGCATTTTAGGACCGTCAATTTTAAAGATTTTCAAGTTTTCATTGATAACCTTAATCTACACTATTTTTTAAACTTTAAATTTTATAATTAGAGGTGAAAATTCATTTTAAGGTTATGTTAGGGTATCCACACTATGGAGTAATTTATCATTATACAAAATTTTTTTTAGATACTATAATATTTGTACATAAGGCATTTTTTTTTAAAAAAAAGTTTATATAGAGCTGAGGCTCTAAACAATTAAATTAGAGCCTACCTCAAAATTTTCACTAGAAGAGGTTGTTTTGATGTCCAAATATCCTCAAATTGATCGTCTCGACATCAAGATGCATAGATCTATGAGAAATAAATAGATTTCAAGTTTTGAAAATAATACATGTTATAGCTTATTTTTGGACCGTCAATTTTCAATATTTTGAAGTTTTCATAATTCTGTTCGATCTACACTATTTTAAAGCTTTAAATTTTATAATTAAAGATGAAAATATATTTTAAGGCTATCACAAAGATTTTCAATATTGAAACCATATTTCTCGATACTATTTAAAAGCGCGTTTTATTTTTATTGTTTAGAGCCTCATATTTTTTGTCATTAAGAAGGGGTCGTCGTCATTCACATGAAATAAGACATCACTCACAAGTAGTATTTAATACTTTCCGATATCACCACGATAAAAAATGCTTTTATTTAGTAAAAAACCTCTATGTACAAAACAATAATATATATATATATATATATATATATAAAATAAAAATATATACATGTCAAAATTTTACTGTGTACAATAAGAAAAAAAAACTCCATCCGCGCTATATTTTTTCGGTACTAGTTGAAAATGCGATTTACTTGGATTGAATAGAGGCGCCATTCAAACCACACCACGAATTAAAAACATAGAAGGAAAAAGGAATTAGGACGATCTCAACAGCACTGGGGAGATACGTGTTTATTTCTGACGTGTGTCGGAAAAACTCATTATATGTCGAATGTCATGTCCGTTGATGCCTTTCTCTCTCTGGATTTTTCCTGTTTTTAATACTTCTCCTTCACCTCCTTCTCTCTCTCACTAGACCCAAGCACACGCGGTCGCATCTTTGTAGATACAGAGAGCAGCATGTCTCGGGCGAGCAGCGATGGCTTCTTATTGTTTGAGTACTCTGCAGCAACGAGCAACAGAGGGAGTGACGCCTCTGTTCATGGAATAAGGGTGAGCATTGATCTCGTTTCAGCAGCGAGAAGGCACCTTTGCTTCCTCAAGACTCTCGTCAATTCTCCATGGCTTCTTCACACTCCCTCTCTCCATCGAGCTATTCGAAGGTCTTTCATCATCAAATCCCCATTCTTCTGGAGAGAAACTCCAAAACCTAAAACACTAGACATAGGAGCTCATCCTACTTCTTTTCGTTAAATGGTGACAAATTTACTGCCAAGAAGTTCTGCTTTTTGATGTTTCCTCTAATTTCTCATAAGATGCTGGAAACTACTCACTGAATTTCAGGTATCGGGACCTATGGATGCCATTAATTGCAGAGAATTCAGGTAGCCGCACCTTGCTTTTGCCGCCATTAGACATCCAATGGATATGGACTGCCCATTGCCTGAATCCGGTAAGTCTCTTACCCCTTCTGCAAATTCCAGCGAGTTTTTCGGCGAATTTCCGGCTAGTCAAGTATTTTCCAATTACGGAAGTTCTAGACCTTAATTTCATTTTTCAGGTGGCTTTTCGGCGATATTGCGTTTCAAAGTTTGGGAAACTGATCGAGAAACCTGCAATTTTTGATGAAGAAAATGAAGATTATGCTTGGAATCGATGCAGAGGGGTTTGGGAGAGAAAGTATCCATCTCAGCGGTTTGATCTCGAGGAGATTGATGCAATGGAGGGTGACGATCCATCTGATTTGAGAGTGGATGGCTTGGATCTCGTGTTGGCATCTGGTGAGCTGAGGTCACTGTATGCCAGGTTTTCTGAACCTTTCATGGGGGAGACATCGTTTCTGATAGCCGCTAAACATAGATACAAGGGTTTCTTATATATGTTGCAGAGATTGGGAACGAATGGGAGTCAGAAGACATGCGTAGTGCCAACTTCCGATATACTCCTAATGTGGACTACTCATCAGGTTCTAACTCAGAGAGAGAGAGAGAGAGAGAGAGAGAGAGAGAGAGAGAGAGAGAGAGAGAGAGATTCTCTTTGTCTTGAGCCAATGGTGTGGACCAGAGAGCGACAGAGCTGCCCAGAGGGGAGTCTCAGATTTTTAAAGTTTTGGGCTTTTGGCTTTCCAAAAAATTCCTGAAAGTGTATTAAGGAAAATATAAAATTTGTTATTGAGAGAATCAAAGTTTTTCCTGAACTTCTTTTTAAATTTTTAACTTTATGTAGTTCCCTGTTCTTTTGCCTTTTCTTCAAGCTGTGTGCTCCTTTAAATTCTTATTCTGAAAGCATATATGGGTCGTAAACAGGGTTTTAGAAATTACCCTTTAACTTTGTTAGAGGCCAATTCCACTGTTCTTTTTTTTTTTCTATATGAGGATCCGAAGCGGATTCGAATAGGTAGACTAGGGATCAGACTTTTGGATATTTTTCTGGTGGATTCGGAATCAGTTGGAGAAATGTCTTCTGTACTGTTTTGATCGCATTCAGTTAGTTTCAAAAAATTTAGGTTTCAAATTAGAGGTAGGTTCCTAACTTTGATTTCTTTGCTAGACTTTTCCTATATCTTATGCTGAGGACACGAGGGAAATTGGAGAGATTTTGGGGAAAGTGGTGGGGCAATGGGGCTCAGGCACTAGTGAAGATGTGAGGACCACGGCCAAGCTTTGGGAAAGCACATTCGATCGCCCCTATCAGAAAGCAGGAGCCAGTTTTGATAGGGTTTTATTGAAACCCACCATTTTCTCTGAGGTCTCTGCTGTGGATATCAACAAGAAATGGAAGTCACTGGGTCCCAGATTCTTAATTGAGGTAAACCTCTCTCGCTCTCTCTCTTCGCGTTTATGAAACTTAATACTGTAATTCTTGCAAAGAAATCGTTCCGTCTAAAAAAATCTCCGAGCGAATGGAACCACGCAAGACGTAATCCGTCTCTGCCCCCAACTCGGTACTGTCCAAGTACGAGGAGAAGAAAAAAATAAAAATAAATAAATAAATATTTTTTCCTTGAAACTTTCACTATACTCGATGTTTTTTCCTCATTTCTTACTAGAAATCATGAGATTAATATCAAAAATTTTGTTTTCGATCCCTAATATCTAAACAATCATTTTTGGGATAAAAAATCAGAGTCCCAAGTTTGGGAACTTTTTCAAAAATATAAATTGAAAATCTTAGAGTTCTTTCTTATTGTTTCACCAAATTTTGTCAAAATTTATCCCAAAATGCTCCTATCATATTGAAGCAAAAATAATTTTCTACATCAAAACCATAAAATTCATAAGATCGAATTTTGTTCTCTGTCCACCATTTTTTTCAATTATTTTATTTTTTGTATATATTTTCTCTTAATAAAACATGATTTTGGATCTATGCTCCATTTAGATGAAGTCAAAGATGATTTTTTTTTTCGTTTTGTGATAAATTTTTTATTTGGTTAAATCTGTTCCTTTTTTAATTTAAGCTTTTTTTCAAAAGTCAATTTTCATTTTGAGCTCAATTTTAAAAAACAATAAGTGCTATTTCTTTCTTTTTTTTTCCTTTTTTTTAAAAAACCCACAAAATCTTTTTTTTTTAATATTATTATTATTATTATTCATTTTTTTAAGGTATTTAATTCGTATAAACTTGATAAATTCAAATGACGACCAGTTTACAATTTTTAAAAGCTCTTTATTCACCAAAATTTAGTCTGTATATGGGATCACCCATTCCTAATGCATATTACCTCCTCATCACTAACTCACTCCATCTTTTATATCTGGAGTCAATACATTTTATTGTTCATTTCCTCAATCCCCTAAGTAAATTTGCAATTTGGAGGCAAAGGTATCTGTTTTTGCAGGTTTAGTTTTTACAGTGATGCAGCTCCTCCAAATCAACAGGTATGCATATCTATCAAGAGAGATGGGGAAGAAAAAGGAGAGGAGAAATGGGAAGAAAAGAACAAGGGCTCATTTCTTCAACTAAGATTCTTGAGATGTCACAGGCAATGCAAGATTGACCCCCCAGTTTCAAGCTTACTTTCTAATACACAAAATTCATGGCAACAAACATGGCACCTACAATGTGAATTCGGCACCAAGGGATTTGTTATTGAACTCTGGAGATCAAAACTTGGTTGCTTTAGGTCAAATACTTTGCAGGAGAGACTAGTTTTCCTATGGAACGACCTATTACGAGCCCCTTCTCTCACTTTGAGTCGAGAAATCGAGCAAAGTATGGGATCGAAGCTCAGAGTAGTGGCCTCGATTACACCACCTATACAAGCACCGTATCTTCTCAAATGTGTTCCAGATTTAGTTACGGATGATCGTGGAGCCATGGTCTCTGATGTAATTTTGCGGATGAATAAGTTCAGGCCGCAAGAAGGTCGGTGGTTGACTCGCACTGTGCTAGACCATGCCGGGAAAGAATGCTTTGTTGTTAGGATTCGGTGAGGGTTCTTGGCTTTTTTCTTTTTTTGGTTGTATTTGGGGCAGTTTTGGTTGATGTTGAGGCTAGAAAGTTACAGAGTTGGTCGAGGAATTTGGCGACGCCGAGGCGAAGCTCCAGTGGGTGTGAAGTGGGAGGAGAGGATCATACAAGTGTGCCTTGGCTCATGGTCTTATGTTGCTGGTTCAGTAGGAATTGCTCCCGGTAAGAAAAGATTTCTTTCCTTATCTTCTACTATTTTCTTTTAAGAAATTTATAAAAAACGTACCTTTTGAACTATTCAAATTTTACCCAGGCATATACCCCCAAACCATTCACTCCCCCAGGTTAAAAAAAAAATAAAATATAAATCATACTATTACTCAAATAATGCTTATTCTTGCACTGCTTACAAGTAAAAATGTTGATTCGATCGTGTCAAGGTTTAAAAAAAGATCGATGTGGATTAGAACAAGCCAAAACGGATGGGAAATTGTTGGGGACAAATCGGTTATTGTAAAATATATAGGGAACTAGTCGGTAAGAACTCGCCTCACTTTTTTTTTAATTTTTTTTTTAAAAATTTAAATAACCGATTCGATAAACTCGATCACCGATTTGATTGTAAATACTTTTTGTCACTTTGAAATCACTCAACATGTGTTATTGCGTGCATGTGCCTCAATTGTATTTGAGGGAGCTTAAGAAGGCCCAAGTTCATTGAGTCTGGAAGCAAGCGAGGAAAGAGAAAGACAGGCAATATAAATCGCACATGCTCAACTTTTCAAGTGAGAATTGTACTTGGATGATGATGACATTTAAGAAGGCCGTCTCTCCACTCGCACTAGCCCATCACAAATGGGGTCCAACACTATTTTCATGTCCTTCAGTTATTTTTACCTCGAGAAAGTTGGCATATATGATGCGTAAAATTTACTGGAAAAATATTAAAAAAAAGGGGTATAAACCGTTTAAAATATCACTAAAGCGATAAAAAAATTACATTTTTATATTTAAATATATAATTTTAAAATTCTACAGTGCATCCTCAAAAAAAATAATAATAATAATAATTCAAATTGCCTGGGAGGCTAGAGTAGTTAGAAGTGCTTTCGTAATTTTACCCCTAATTACCATTCAGTTAAGACCTCTTTGGAGTAAAGTTATTCAAATGTCCAAAATGTTTGGGTTTTTAAACACTGAATAGGGGCAGTTTTGGAATTTTTTTAACTTTTTTTAAGGACGTACTTGATTGATATAAGAATTTTAAAAGCATATTCTCTCGTTTGTAATTTGCAATCTTTTGATCCCTCTATATAAGATGTTTCAACTCTTTTTTTTGTTGATATTTTCCCAAATTAATTTTAATGACACAAGTAGCTCGCCCTTGCTAGAAGATAACTGAAGATAGAAATCCTTAAAAAGAAAAGTTACAAAAGAACGAGTTTAATGTGAAGTTTCCCAAAAGAATAGCATGTATAAGACTATTTACTTTTGTTATAATGACGTCAAAGCCATAGTTGGCCATCAAATTTAAAATCCCTGCGGCTTGGGGGTGTGGGTCATTGACAAGGCTTAGAAGTCTTAATTTTTTTTTCCAACTTCCAAACACATTCGAGGCTGTGAGTCAGCATTTAATTGCAAGGAGTGATTGTGTCCTTGTTATACAAATAAATGATCTTGTAGAAGAAAATATTTTAATAGAGGGTATGATTTGTATAAGGTACAAACATCAATCAATCAAAGTAAGGCGCACCCCCAAACTGTGTCGAAAGATACAGTATATGTTCCGGAAAATTATATGATGGTTTCAAGGTCTATTTTCATTTTTAATTATGAAATTTAAAATCTAAAAAATAGTGTGGATTAGGCGGATCTATAAACACTTAAAAATGAACGGTCAAGTTAATAGATTGAGAGAGGAACTATTGTCATGATTCAAAATAAAATTTTTTTTTTCATAACTATACATTCTTGAATTGAGATGGTTTAAGTGGAAGTTTTTCTAGCATTGGAATAAATTTTTCTATGGATTTTTGAGATGCACCTGACTTCTATACCAATTTTTTCCTTCAATGAATGACCGTTCTTGCCCCAAAAAAAAGTGACTTGTAGGAGGAATAAAACTGGTACCAAATATGGTGGGCTTGTATGAATTTCTTGGAAGATATTTTGTTTGGTTAAGTTGCAATTTCATTGGTAAGGTGTTCTTTTCATGCGTGCTTTCTATTTGCTCATAGAAACCCTCTTTTAATTTTTGAATTACAGGAAATGTAGCGGGAACAGCAATACCAAGAGAAGATGGCTCACAAGATCGAAAAGTAACTTGGTCTTTATCCAACGGTTATGATTTTACGATACAATGTAATCAGGAGCCCCGATTCTGGCTGGAGAACAAAGATTCACCCCAAACGGTATGCACTCTGATCTTAGATCCGATTTTTCATTCTCAAGTCTCAATAAATGGTTGACAAATTTTTGGCAATGTCCTGAAAATTCTTGTTTTGTTTTTTGACACCTAGGAAGTTACCAAACTGAGAAACCCATGTTTTTTTTTGTTTTGTTGATAAGAACCATGGTACTTGGTTTTCTTTTTTATGTGGACCACAATAGCATTGCCCCTGATGATTAACCATTGGATAGTGGAGATCGTAATCTGGCCGGAGCTGAAAAGTATTAGAAAACTATGATTGTGATTTATTTCCACAGATCCAATCTCCTATGTCCAACTAAGTGTTGACCGTTGTATGCTCAATTGGAGAAGTAAACTATGCGAAGTGTGAAGGGAAAGTATATATTGTCTTATCTTGTATTTACCCTTCTAATATATACTGATTGCAATATACACCTTTCATACTAACCTAGTAGAAAATATATATCCGACTGATCCAAAATAATTTCCTTTCTCCTTATCAATACTCCTTCCCTCATGTTCCTTTCTTCCATAACGTTCTTTTAGGACTTTTGTTAAAACACACCAAGATATTAACTATTTGATATTTTATCCATTTGTTTTGATTTAATTTCAAATTACATCGACTCGACGTTGGTTTGGAATTATAAAAAAAGATAAAATATTAAATAGTTGAAAAGCGAGGTATACTTTGATAAATTTCCCTCTTTAAACCCATTGTTTCTCATTCAATAAAGTTGGGGTTGCACAGGTGAGGTTAATGAATGGCAGAAAACTCCATTACGAGGTCCAAGGAGCAAAACCTGAAGAGGAAGAGGGGTTCCTGACAATGGCTAGGTTCACCCCCGACAGTCCAAATGGGAAGGCTACAGCTTTGATGAACTGGAAATTATTTGCCATGGAAGTGTTACCTGAAGAAGATGCAGTGCTTGTGTTGCTTATTTGTACAGCCATGGTTCAGACAATGTGTGAAGCTAGAAGAGAAGATGTGGGGAATTTCTTGATCAGGAAGAGGCTAAAAGAAGCAAAACGTGGGAGTAGAGATTGGGGATCAGTTACTTTGCACCCTTCATCCTCTCTTTCTTCGTCCATTGTGGATCCATGGCTGCAACCTTGGTATTTGAATGCTGCAATGGTAATGGCTTTGCCAGACCCTGATTACAAGGGTGGTAGTCAGACAAGGAATTCTCATGTGGATGGAGGCAAGGGTTTGTATGAAATGGGTCGCCTGCTTGCTTTTTGATAACAAATATAGCTTTGGGGTGGACCTTTTTTGATAGTGAACTTTTTTTTCCTGGTTGGGTTAGCTTTGGTTTTGATGAACTGCAAGCTTTAGGGTTCGAAATTGCGCAGGCACGTTTGGTTGGTTTGAAACAGTAAAATTGCCTTACATATGTTTGGTAAGGGAATGGCCTGGGGCCTTACCGGTGGCATGGTTGAGCATTGTGTAATAAAATTCATTACACAATGCTTTTTAAACGTGTAAACAAATATCGAGAATGGCCTAGAGCCTTGCCGGTAGTATGTAGAATGGCCAAGGGCGTTGCCGGTAGTATTGTTGAGCCATTTGAGGAGCTCTCTACATCATTCTCACATAAGAGTAGGCGCCCAAATCTCCACTGGGATATACCACACACCCAGTTACTACATCGTTGTATCCATTCATACTGGTATCCATTCATATCGCTGACCCCCCCAATTAACATCTTCAAAATCTAACTTCCTCCTTAATATATTGAAAAAACGAGTAGGGGCTTGTCATTCCCATTGGATTAACCAAAAATATTAAAAAGACACATAGAGAAAAGAAAGTTTGCATATGTTTTTGCCGCAAAGTGTTTACCTATGTAAATATTTTTTTTGGGGAAATATTTGCGCTCCAACCAAATGCGTCCTTGATGAATTACCACCCTTTATTTGTTCAAGAAATGATGGAAAATGACACTTCTCACCTAATTCTACAATTTGAATGTTTCATTTTGATTTATGAATAATAAAAATTGAGCACATATAATATGCTCCTTCGGGAGCAAAGTTTACTTCTACTCCCTTGATCCTAGGGAGATTTTTTCAATGTGAAATTTTGGTGATGACCTTAGAATCACTAGGTGATTACTCTAAAAAATAGTTTGTAATTTGAGTTTTTTAACACTTAGATCTCACCCTATAAAAATGGACAAGTTTTAAAACTAATGTTATGCAGTGTAGGGAAAAATCAGGTGGTTCAAATTGTAACCGCCCGGTTAAATCGTAACCGGCCATTGGACGGTTTCGGTTTCAGTCAATTTAGTATTTAAAAAATTTTAAAAAATAAAAAAAGAAAAAAAAAAGAAAATTTTGTTTGTAATGCATTTTTAATATTTTTCATCATTTGGGAAAAAAATGGAAATTGTTTTGGCCATTTATTCTATTTAAGTTTTCCTATCTTTTTTGAAATTTTTTAAAAATACCCTTGGAAACTAATTGATTCTTTAAAATCCATTTTTTTTCAAAAATCTTTAACTTCATTTGGATGCGCTTTGTTTGATCTTGCTTTAACTAACTTGTCATATATTTTTTGGCATTTTTTATTTTTTTAACACTTTTTTACCACCCGTCCGATTAGCTCAGTTGAACCGTTTGACGGTCCTTGAAAAATTGAAATAAAATAAATAATCCGTTAAAGGGGGTACGCGATGGAGCTTTGAAGGCTCAAATTCATTTTTTCCATATTCATCGAGATGGCCAATACAAAATCCGTCTCCAGGTGGGATTTTGGAAGCGTGGACTCACTGCAATAAGTGCATCCTCAGACACACGTAAAGGCCATCCATAAAATTTTGTCCATCTCCTTCATATATTTTCTATTTTAAGTATGGAGGATATTGCAGCCCTATCCAAATAAATGAGGCCTCACCTCAAAACTCACTTTCAGTTTGGCAATGGAGAACCTTCAAATTTATCATCTCACCCCGACCATTAAAGTAGTAAAAAAAATTAGGATTTTCGAATTCTAAGAATATTGTACATTATAACACCTTATCTAGACCATCAGTTTTCAAGTATTCATGGATTCCGCAAGATCTGTACTATTTTTTGAGCCATAGATTTCATAATCGGTGGAGAAAATGTAAAAATAAGCTACAAATTTACACATTTAAGGACCTAAAAAACATGTAAATCTTTTTTGGATCATTGTTCATGATTATTGAAAAACAAGAATAAAACAATAGATCTAAACACACCTGTCATGATCTAGTAATAAAAGAAAACGACTTCTTATCTCAAGTGGTGGATTGGCATTCATCTCTTTTCTCCTCCAAGCTTGATGAGAAACTTCCTTATGAAGAATGAGTAAGAGCTGGGACCGTCACCCTATATCCTTTTCTTATTATAGTTTCTTCATTTATCCCCATCATATATATTAAGATGAAGATTAGTGGGAGTGATTGTTATCACTAATCTTTATTTTAATATTGGATAACCAATTCACTTAAATTGTGGACAATATTACCCTTATATAATTATCATTAGAACATAAATTAGGGATATTTTCTAACCTTCTTCCACTTGGCCTAACAATAGTTATAACAAAAAATACATCCTCAATTAAAGTATGCCAAATACTCTATTAAAATCAACACTTTGACAAGTAAAACTATTAATACCAAACCATGAAGGCTAATTGTATTCTATAAATGATACATTGTCGTTTCATGGTTATAGTATTAGCACTAACCAGCGTTTTAAAAAACGCCGAGTCGAACCGGACTCGCCCGGTTCGACTCGAAAATAGTGAAAAAGGAACCGGATCGCCCAAAAATCGGAAATCGTCCGGTTCTAGAGAGAACCGGACGATTCTGTACAGTGAATCGCCGATTCACTGTACAGAATCGGCGAGTCCGAACAGTGAATCGCCGATTCCGTACGGAAATTAATTTTTTTTTTTTTTTTTTTTTTTTTTTTTTTTTTTTTTTTTTTTTTTTTTTTTGTAATCCATGATCGAATTTTTTGGTTTTTTGTAACCCATAATAGAATTTTTTGTAATCCATGATCGAAATGTTTGTTTTCTTTTCTTGTAATCCATGATCGATTTTTTTTTTTTTTTTGTAACCCATGATAGAATTTTTTGTAATCCATGATCGAATGTTTTGTAATATATGATCGAAATGTTTGTTTTTTTTTTGTAATCCATGATCGAAATGTTTGTTTGTTTTTTTTTAATCCATGATTGAATTTTTTGTTTTTTGCTTTTTTTGTAACCCATGATAGAGTTTTTTGTAATCCATGATTGAATTTTTTGTAATCCATGATCGAACTATTTTTTTCTTTTTTTGTAATCCACGATTGAATTTTTTGTTTTTTTTGTTTGTTTTTTTTTGTAATCCATGATCGAATTTTATGTAATCCATGATCGAATTTTATGTAATCCATGATTGAATTTTTTGAAAATTTGTGATTTTTTTTGTTTAATCCATGATCGAATTTTTTTTTGTAATCCATGATAGAATTTTTTGAAAATTTGTGATTTTTTTTTTAATCCATGATCGATTTTTTTGAAAATTTGTTTTTTTTTTTTTTAATCCATATTATTCAAAGAGAAAACGAGAGAGATGATGATTCTGAAGCCACCCTATCCCAGCCATATTATTCACATATCGAGTCCCAACAGCAACAGTGTAGGGATGAGCACGAAATACTGTAAATTAAATGCTGAATGGCGGTTCATGCAGGGAAAGAACATATCAATATTCGCATATTCATTCAAAAACATGAAAATTCTTAATGGAGTACCCTCATTTTTTATTGAATTCCTAAAAACCAATATTTATAATGAATTTTAATAATTTTTTCGGATTTTTTTGAAGCTTTATTCTGACCGATTCACCTTATTCCGATCCGGATCGCCGATTCGCCGATCCGGATCGGTTTTTGAAAAGTCCGATCCGGGTCACCGATCCGGTTTTTAAACCATTGGCACTAACACTCTCTATACCTTTATGGTAGACAAAAACTTTATGACATGGTAAAATCTATATCCCTTCTAAATACGCTCCAAAACTTTATATCCTGTTATCCTTATGTATACATATAAAACACGAACTTTGATGCATCCAATATGCATAAATCAAACAGAAAGAGTGTCACATACTGTATGCTAGCCATATAACTCCCTTGACCAAGTGCATCCCATATGTTAATTAAATCCATATGATCAACATGATCTACGAACCGTTTAGGACTCAAAACCTTGGTTAAGGTAACAGTGATCATCAGTTTTGTACTGATGTGCTCAATGGACACTACAAGTTCCCTGACCTTCTCCTTAATAACAAGATATTTAATTTCTATATGCTTGGATAAGTCCAAGCTCTTATTGTTTTTAAGAAAAGAAAAATTGCAGCAGAATCATCATAAAAAATTCTTAGTGGTTTGGAAAAAATCTACAAACCGAAGCCCCAAGATAAAATTCTGCAACTACAAAGCTTGCTTGATAGCCTATAGCAAGCTGCAAATTTTGCTACCATAATCGACGAGTCTACCAAGGAATGGCTCCACCAGTCATCATGAAGATATAACCTGATGTCAAATTCCTATCATCTAGATAAACAGTAAAATCTGTAACTCAAAATCCAATCACATCAAGATGATCAGATTTAGTTTATGTGAGCATAATGTTCTTTATCTTCTGCATATACATCATTACTTTCTCAGCCGCTTTTCAATGTTGTAGCCGTTGGTTAATCTGATATCTAGCCAACATACTGACCAAAAGCTATATTTGGACAGGTGCACTGTTGAGCAGACATTCAATTTCTCACAACTAATGTATAAGGAATATTCTTCTTTCTAAATTATATCTGTGACATTGTAATTTGTTGACGTTATCACCCTTACTAATAGGTGCAATATCATGGAGAATACTTTTGCATATTATACCTCTTGAGAAACCCCTCAATATATGCATTTTGTATTAGTCCTAGAATCCCTCGAGATCTGTCTTGATGAATTTTTATGCTAATCACACATGAAGCTACACCCAAGTCCTTCATATCAAAGATAAAAAATATTTACTTCATGCAACATATGAATGTCATTGTTGGCAGTAGAATGTCATCTATATATAGAACCAAAATAGTGAATTTGCTCCCACTGAACTTGAGGTAACTGCATTCGTTCACAAGCTTCTCCATAAATCTAGAGGACCTAAAAATAACAACTTATAGACTCTAAATCTGATTTCTTTTCCAAAGGTTATAAAATCTGGCTTTTGCAGAGCATCCCCAAGCATGCAACTGTTTTAGACTAGGCTTCCTACAAGTCTATAACTTGAAGTAGGGTTTTTAGTATAGTTTTTTTACTTGGAATGTGATTCACTATATCAGCAACAGTGTTTAGGGCCCCTTATAGAGAAATAGGCACATTTGAGTTACAAACTACGCTCCTTACTTGACTAATCTATGCAACCTTTCTATTGGGATGTGCCCCAGCCTTCTATGCCACAACATAAACTATTATCATTCATATTTTCATGTTTCATATTATGTACATGAAAGGATAAAAGAGATTACAAAAAAAAAAAAAAAAGAATTCAAATTCAATTTATAGAGATCATCACATAATTCCAGAACCCATAATACACTTACTATGAAATAAGAAGTAATTTTTATTTCTAAAATTAAATTAAAACTATAAATATCTAATTTTCATACCTGTCCAACAATTGGCACATTAAGAGTATCTCTCAGGTCTACTACAAAACTATCATCTAGAGGCAATCTTTCTTCAAATTCCCCTTCTTTATGTGAAAGAAGAATTTTCTTTCCTTCCGGTCATTTTGTTCTGAATCTGAGTAGTCCCTTTTGATTAATAATTTGCATGTATCCTATAACCTTTATTTTTTTATGCTCTAAAGGTTCATTTTCTGCATGAGTTAGTCTCTGCTAAATGGGCAACTTCTAGCTTATTTTGATTTAATCTTTTTTCTTATTGAACACACATAATTTGAACCTCACTCAAATTCCACTTTTCTTTCTGAGTATTATAAACAAGCTTGAACTGATCATACTGCGCAGGCAAAGAGTGGAGAGTGAATTGCACCAAAAAACCTCTGAGATGTTCATGTCGATTGACTTCAACTGATTTGTAATATCAATCAATTGCATAATATGGTCCCTGATAGAGCGGTGACCATCATACCTTATGGTCAATAACTTCGTCATAAGGGTGTCTGTCAAGGCTTTAGTGAGACCTACAAATTGGTCTTGTACCTTGCTCATGAAACTTTTTAGCCTTTTCCTCATCAGGAATCGCCCCCTGATGGACCCTTTCATAATTATGAGGCTCATCCTGTTAGATCTTTCTCATTTCTCATATTTAGTTGTATGTTCAGTAGTGCTCTCATTATTATGTTTGGGAGGTTCATCTTCACGCAAGGCTAAATCAAGATCCAAAATGCCTTGAGTGATTTCATTCTTTTGCTTTCAATCAGAGAACTTAGATCCGTCCAGAGTTTCAATTCTGGCTAAGTATCCAGTAAGTGCAGAGGGATTTATAGTTGCCATGATTTTAAAATAATTATACTCACAAAATTGTATTTCCCTATAAAACTGAGTAATTAATATTTCATTATTTTAAAATCAAGTACCTTTAGCAAACCGATGCATCATCACAACTCTTCCTTTAGGACATGCAAATGGTCTCTTGTTTGTGAACAATCAATCCTTATGTCCACTATAGGGTTGGTTGATCACAAGCATTATAGATAACGAAGACGTTACTTCTTTGGGTTTAACACCGTTTAAGTCTGCAACGCTCACACTAACCACACTATTCCACCAAGTCATACACATAAAAAACCACATTTGAGTTTGATTTTTATCTGTAATGGCTCAACACCAATTTAGGAGCTCCTTGTCAAAATTATTTTTATTTTGTCAAAATTATTCAAAAAAAAAATATTATTAGGAATCATCAAATATTTTAATACCATCCAAGTTCTCGTGATTGCATCATTTTGGCGGTTACACAATCATTCCAACATGTTTAGTTTAAAATAAGGATCACCCACCGTTACTTATAAATTTTATTGTTGAGTCGCACAACGAAAAGATTCACACTCAACTGAATACCCAAATATAAAACTATGCAGTAACTTGAAATCATGTGCACACGCATACACTAAATCCAGCGAGAGAAACTACTTCTTTGATTTGTTAATAAAAAAAAAAAAAATTAGCATTAAAAAGTATTCTAGATTCTCTATCATTATATCTTTCTACAACTCAGGCAAGACTGTCCCTTTCTCTCTAACGCATCAGGTTATAGAGTGATACTACATCAACAATATCTGTATTTCTCTTTATCATAAAAAAGAATGTACATGTAATGGAAATCCTTTCCTCTCTTTTAGAACCCCAAGATCTTCTTATTGGGTTCTATATTTCTTTTTTTCTTTTTTTTCACCAAAAATGTTATTCTTATCCATTAACTTTATATAAGAGATGAGAAGATGATCCCGCAATCTTCAGAATGCAATATAGAACCCAATAAGAAGATGCAAAACAAAACCCACTGACTTGAAATTACTCTTAAGAATGTCCATATCAGTTATTTTTTTTACATATTTTGAGAAAATGTTATGAATTACTCGAGAGAGATACGATTTTATGAGCAAATTTATATGGCGGTTGTATTGCAACTCATCTAAATTCAATGAAACAAACATCCTCAGCAAGTGCAAGATATGCATCAGCATATACGTTTAATGGGCTCACAAAAAAAAGAGAGCTCAATGGTCCAGATTGAATCTGGGCCAATCTAACGATCATGGATGTCCGATAGTGTTTGAATTTTAATTTTTTTTCTACAAATCCAAATCACTTAAAATTTTAGACGTATGTTGATAAAAAATAGATGAATATTCAAAAAATATTAAAACAATATTATACATGAAAAAAATAACCAAAATACCCCCATAAAGTTTTAGGGGTATTTTGATTTTTTTTAATTATTCAGATTATTTTTTTTATATTTTTATTAGGTGCATCTTGATAAGAAAAGTATTCATCTAAAATTTCAAGTTATTTGGATTTGTAGGGGAAAAAAATTAAAATTCAAACACTCTCGGCCGTCAGATTGGCCTAGATTCAATCTGGACCATTAGACCTATACTATTATGTGAGCTAGTGGGATCACCCTAGCATCTTCTATATATATATATATATATATATGTATATATATATATATATAAGAAGATACTACGAAACGCCTATAGGTGAAATTGAACAGTGATTTCACATACCCTCATCACTATCAAAACTTCATCGTACGGTCACAATTGTACAGTAGTATTTCAATTTTTATTTATTTTTGCTAATCGGAATGATCTGAAATTTGGTGTGTGTGTACATCTTAGTGAGGCGCACCTAATAAAAATATGAAAAAAATAATTCGTAAAATATAAATTGACCAAAATACCCCCATAAATTTATAGGGGTATTTTGGTCAATTTTTATTTCCGAATTATTTTTTTCATATTTTTATTAGGTGCGCCTCAAGATGTATACATGCTCTAAATTTCTAGTAATTTGAATTTGTTGAAAAAAAATAAAAATTGAAACACTACCGCACAAATGTAACCGTACGATGAAGTTTGGATGGCGGTGAGGGTAGGCGAAATCATTGTTCATTTTCACCTATAGGCCTTAGAAAGAGTTATATATATATATATATATATATATATATATATATATATATATATATATATATATATATATATCACTTGGCTTTAACTATTGTTAATCAGTTAAACAGAACAATAGACCCAGGACTAATAAAACATAGGAACAAAAAACTTACATAAGATAACCTTGATACAGATAAAATAAACTTAATACACCACCAAGGTAGTTCACTTCTGCTCAAGCCAATACACTCAATACATAAGTACTCAGACCAATACTAAAAACTCTCATACTCAAATTTAATAAGCACACTGATTCTTACTCAAACAAGCACTCAAACACTCGAACTCTTCTCCCCCTTAATGTATGTGGCTTCTTCTTTTTATAGATTGGAAGTAGCCGGATTTGAAATGGTTTAAAATCCACAATGACCCCTTTAATAATGCACCGACACCTTTTGGAAAAGTTAGATTCCATTTGCATAGTGGAAATGTGCCATGTATTCTTAAAAAGTTTGTTGGTAGCTATAGTAATATGTCGGTGGCTGTAATAGCCTTGTATTTTGTTGGTAGTTTTAGGGACAAGTGCCTTGGGTAAATTTGGAGTCGTACCATCCCTGTTTAAGAATTTATTTTAGTTCATTGGAGGAAAATTGATCCTTGCATAATCATCACCATTTAGAGGGCTATAATCCTCAGTCTCCTCTTCTTCTTTTGTTGATGTAGATATTTTATCAACATCTTCTTCAAGTGCTAATAGTAGCTTCCTTTTAAGTTATGCCTTTGATAATTTTGGATTCTTCTATTGCATTATTGCAACGTATTATGTTACATCCATATTAGAATTTTGTAAGGAGGAAGGTACTAATTTCATATAAATTTTTTCCGGATCCAAGGAGTTATTTTAATAGCTGTCCCACCATTTTAGCGATATTTGTCGGCGTAACTCTGGGATATAATTCCATCTGTCCATATCGTCTTCTGATAGCTGATATGTTCATTTAAGAATCCAAAGGACCTGATATAAGGCCATGATGTATAAATGATAGTCTTTTTTTAAACAATGTTTATTGTAGTCAGAAAACTTTCTCTGTGATACTTGCATTTTTGAAGGAAGTATTTGGCTGCATGATCCCTATAAAAAGAACCAATTTTTTAACCAGTTAGGGAATTCTACAAGTTCAGTTATTTTAAACTGTACATATCAACTATGTGAATTCTTGGTATTTTGATAGGCCAATACTTCATTCCATGCTTTTATATATTCGAAATAATGGTATGATTTAATTTTAAATCCTTTGGTATTTAACGTCCTTGGTTTTAAATGATCAAGTCCCCAGTTTTTATAAGTGATGATCTTATGAATTTGGAATTTTGAGTACGCAATTTCTGTGTCATTATTTCTATAGTGGTGAACTATAGTCATCGATCCTGTTTCTATAAGTATGGCCTCAAACCATTCTCTACATCTTTATCCCATATTGGGATGCATGTGGTTTCGTAAATATATTGCTGCTATTTCAGTAGGAATTTTTGCTTTGTGATCATTTTCAACGACTATGAGTGATATATAAGTCGTCTCAAGAAAATGAGTTCTATTAGCACTTTGACAAGGACTATTAGTGCTTAAAGGAGATGGCAGGGGAGATATATCAATCTCTTGAACTTCCTTGGAGATATTGATAGTGTAGCCAACCCTTTATTCAGACTGAGAACTGTATCCATTTAGTGATTTTGATTTTGCTTTCTCCTGCCTTCCCTGCACAAATTCTCGGGTCCAAAAGTCAGGAAGATGGTTACTTTTACTATTAATGTGTTCAATTCTAAATTGAAACACTGAAAGGATACTTTGCCATCCAGTAAATATTTGTTTTGAGACGAGATTTTTTACATCTTTTTCAAGGATATCCTTAGTTGCCTTACAATCAATACGAATAAAAAAACATTGATTTAGCAGGTCTCTCTAGAATTTAGTTACACAATGAACAATGGCAAGAATTTCACAGTGGAATAGTTTTGTTGAGCTAGGTTCCAGGTTTTTGAAGTATATTGGACCAATTGTTATTGCTCATGAAGTTTTTGTTTAAGTACGCTACCTAGCCCTTGTTTAGAGGCATCGGTTTCAATAATTTTAAAAGCTGTAGGATTAGATAATACCAAGCAAGGTAATTCTTTGGCTTTCAATTTTAGTTTTCTAACTGCTCTAGTATATTCGTCAGTCCAATCAAGAGGGTTCTTTTTTAACCGTTGAAACAAAGATTTAGTGTTTATAGCAACGTCCTTATAAAAATCAGAGATATAATTTAGGCAACCAAGAAACCGTTGAAGTTCGGTTTTATCCTTAATGATATATGAGAATTTTGACGTAAATTCAATTGCCCTATTAATGGGAATGATCATTCTTTGATAAATGTTATGTCCAAGAAACCTTATTTTTGTTTGAAAAAGATTTATCTTTTTTGCTGATAACACCAACCCAGTATTTTTAACAGCTTTTAAAATTGTGCTTATATGTTTCCAATATTGATCAGTGGATTCAGAGAAAACAAGTACATCATCAACGTATACAATCATGAATTTGGTATAAGGATTGAATATAACATTCATAATGTTTTGAAATTCAGATGATGTATTTTTTAAACTAAAAGGCATAATGTTTCATTCATAATGCCCGAAATGGACAAGGTTGTTTTATAACTATCTTTTTCTATTATTTAGATTAGCCAATATCCAGATTTTAAGTCAAACTTTGAAAATACGCAGGCATTTACCAATCAATCCAAGAGATCTCTTTTATTTGGAATTGGATACCGAATCCATCTTAATCCTTTATTTAATAGTTTATAATTTATAACCAATCTAGGGGCTCCTCTTTCGATTTCAGAAGCCTTCTCAACATAAAAGAGTGAGCAGCTCCAGGGTGAGGAACTTTTTCTAATAAGTTTTTTATCAAGTAATTCTTGCATCTATTTTTGGTAAATTTCAATGAGCCTATTATTCATTTGAATATGCCTTGCTTTTGTAGGTATTTTTCTCTCATTGAGACCTGGTTCATAAGGAAGTTCAACTATATGTTGTTTTCTATTCCAAAAAGCGTTAGGGACATTAAAGCATATTTCTTTTTCAAGAATTGTTTTGAAAGTAGTAATTTTATTTTGTATTTCTGGAGATAATATTTTTTCTTCAATGGTCTTATACTTAATCTCATCTTTTAGATAAAAAAGGAATTTTTCCTTTGTAGAGATTTTATTCTTAATGTTATTTATTTCATGAACTTTAGGCTTATCTATGAAGGTAAATTTTACCTTATGTCCCTCAATCTTAGCCTCAATACCGGTAGCATCAATTTTAATAGGGTAAAGCATATTTAGGAATAAGGTTCCAATAATAACCCGTTGACTTAATCCTTTAACTATGATAAAAGGAAATTTACAACATGCTCTATTATTGCAAACTGCTATATTAGATAGTTTATAGTTTATTAACATTTTACTTCCATCAGTGATGTTTAAAACTTGGATAGTTTTACTAAAGTATTTTGTAGGGACTAGGTCCTCATTTATACAGTTTAGATCTGCTCTAGAGTCAATAAGAGCAGTGGTTTGGAAACTATATTCCTTTTGTACTACTATTTTAACGATAGTATACCATCGTTGAGTTATGACTTTGTCTAAAAGGTTGACATATTCACAGTTTTGAAGTTTGATTTTTTCTAGCATGTTACATTTGTTTGAAGTTTCAGGGTCATTATTTTCTATAACTTTCGGAAGTGTATCTTCCGCTTCTGGCAGTAGAAGATTATGGTGATATTCATTCATCAAGTTGTTGAATTCTACTTCAGTATTTTCATCATGAATACATTCTTTTCTATTAAAAGTAGCAGTTGCCATTTCCAAGAATTGAACTCTAGTTTTCAAGGTTATCAATTCATTGCGAACTTTATTTATCTCATATTTTAAATCAGGAATTGAAGGTTCCCCGATAGTTTGAGTTTTGTCTTGAACCCTTTTAAGGATGTCGTGGAAATTGTATTCTTTTGTTGTTGGTACGAGAGAAGGTTTTGAAGTAGTAAGTCTATATGGATCTTTTGCCATGTCGATATATTGAACCAAGGCTTCATTTTTAGCCTCTAGGTTACTAATTTTATCAATCAGGTCAATGATTAAACTTTTTTCTTTTGTAAGAGTATTTAGGTTTAAACTATTCATATCAATGATAGCTTTGTAGAAATTGCGTTGGCAGGCATTTCCAAGAGTATCATCATCATCTAAATCAGCATCAGAGCTAGTGAGGATCAAATCCTCATCATTTATTTCTCTAAGTAAAATTTCTCCATTAGAGTTAGAAGAACTATCAGAATTATCTCTATTCACTAAAAGAATAATTGTTTTTTGATATCTTCGTCGATTTCGAGTGCATTGATTTTCTTTTTAACTCTGCATTTATTTTTATAAAGACGTACCTTCCCGTAGTTATAACAAACATGTATCTTTCTTTTTTCCCTTTTGTTTGAAAGAGTGATCTTGCATAAATCTTTTAGGAAATGTTTGTTTTCTTCCCTACGATTGTTTAAATTTTGACTTTTGTAAATTTTTGTATTTTTCTTTGTGAGAGGGTTTAGAAGAGGGTAAAGTATTATACCCAAACTGCTCACAAAAGTCTCATAGTTCTTTCTTCCCTATCATTCTTTGTTTTTCTAATTTTCTTTGAAGTTTCAGGTCTGTGCACAAAGCAAGGCCTTCAGCGCAGATTTCTACCTATAATTCTCCAAGGGTATAAACGGAATAAGGAATAATTCATCCATGTTTATTTTTCAGCCATGTTTTAACCGTTTCAGTAAAAAGATGGGGAAGTCCAGCTATGAATTTTTCCTTCCAATGATCTACCTTACTATCTTCCCTAGATAATAATCTAGAGTAGAAAATATCTCTACCATTTAAAACAAAGTGAAGGGTGACAGTGTAGATCAGTGTATTAACTGCATCACCTTCGTCAACTACATTTTCTTGGACTTGTCCAGGCCCGGCTTCAGTTTTAATAATCCATTGATTAGTAGCATTTAGGATTTGATCATTTGCAGTCTCATCCATATGAAAATCCCGCCATCCTCTAAGCCATCATGTAAAGCCACATATGATAGCTATGGCAATTTCATGATCTTTGTTTCCACTTGCTTTATAAGCGGTGGCATATATTGTCATGTGTTTCATAAGATCAAGGATCTGATTTTCCGACAAGCCATCTATATTCTAATTTACAATTGACCTTCATGAATATGACACAGAACTAGAAATAATGATGTTCTTCTATTTGGAGATCAACAGGAGTGGATATAAGATAATACATTCTAGTTGGGCAACTTGCCTAGTTTTCCCCCCATAATCTATTATGTTAAGATTGTGAAGCTTTCTGTTTAAAATGCATTTTCTATCTCAAAAATTTCTTGGTTTGTATAATTCTGATCTTTTTGTAGAACTTTGTAGCTCACCGATGAGAGGTTTTCCCTTCTCATTAATATTCGGTTTTGCAAGTCTTTTGACTAACTCATCAACCAATTCTTTATAATCTTTTTTTCTCTTTATTCCTTGCAGGCTGAATTTTCCTGCTTCTATACTTGGTGGTGGTTTGAATGACATTGTTTCCCTTTGATTTTCTTCTTTTTTTTCTTGCCGTACAGATTTCAAATTATTCAAGACATTTTCAATTCTAGAAGTTTGTTTTCCTATAGTTTGTAGGAAGAGATTTGTGTAATTATTCTGTTATATGATGTATGATATTTCCTCTAATTTGGCCATATGATTTTCAGATTCCTTAGGCCCCAATTTAAAGGGCGAAAGCTTTAGTTTCAAGCTTCTCTCATTTTAATTGTAAACTCATTTATGGGCGATGGATAGATTCGACAGTTTCACCTTCGATAGTGTGAAAGGTCTGAAAGGCCTTTTCAGCCATATTTATTTTAAACTCTGAAAGCTTAATCCCTTCTTTTTTAAGGATATACTTGAGTCATTTGAAGAATTTCACATTCCTTCTATGTTGTATTATAATTTTATTTAACTTTTTATTAAAAGCATCCATTAATTCTTCTTTAAATTATTGGAAAAATCATTCCCTTATTTGTCTGTTTTCTTCTGAAAGGTAATCTCTTTTAATCCATTCTCTATCAATGATAAACTCGTATTGACTTTGGATTGTAAGTATATCAAAGTCAAATTTTAATAGGGTTGGTTCCTCTGGTTCAGTTTGAGAAGAACTAGGAGTGTTTACTCTATATACTGGATGTTGGACTTGATTTGAAGCATTTCTAAGTCCTTTTAGGATTATTCTTTCATTATGGGCTTTTTCATAATCTGATTGAGGAATAGAGGAGGTTGAGGTTCTTGGCGGATTTCTAGGAAGTGTATTGGAAATACTTAGTTTAGTTTTTCTAGACGATGGAAATTGTATTTCAATTTCTCCATCTGGATATTCGATTATTTGTTCAGACTCTAATTTTAAGAATCTTAGTCTGATTTTTAGACTGAAAAAACCATCTTTTCGGTAATTTAACATGTGTTCAAGATACAGACTCAGGTATAACCAGATTAGATTTAACCATATTTGTTTGAAAGAAAATGGTCTGACCCTTTGTATCCATTGCCTCGCATTTGGATATAGAGTGTTCATAACTTTATAACCGATTCTATAAACGAGAGCTAACTTTTAAGATTCAGGATCCATATCAAAACCTTGAGTTTCTAGATTCAGAGTTAAATTCGCAAAGCAATTAAAATATATTGAACCATTGCAAAGAGTTGATTCGATGATTCTTAATAAAAAATCGGTGAACCTTCTATGTCTGTTATCCCTTAAGCAAAACAAAACATAGTTGTTTAACCCTATCCTGGTTAAGGGTTTAACAACTATTTGGACCAGGCCAATATGCAGATAGTTGAAATCTTTTCTTTTATGTTCTTTAACCATCCTTGAGGATAGAAGTTGGAAACTGTCTTGAGTTTCCATGACAAAAATAATTTTCTTAATAGTTTTAATTGAGAAGCTACTTTTAAAATCAAAAGTCCTCTTTTTATAAACATCCGTTATAGGAACTTTTGGGATGTTCCAATTGTGGATTTGTTTTTCGATATTATCGATAATAACTTCTTCCGTATTATTTACATGAAGTGTGTTAGTAGAAGTTGTCTTACTAGATAGTGTTCTGAACAAATTTTCCATATTCGATTTTATAGTCTTAATCTGTATCAACTGGAAACAGTCACTACACCTTCCATGCCTTCTGGCTCAATGGCGATCTTTGGGTCACGGTGACTTGAGATTTACCAAAAAATCTAAATTTGTACAATTAATCAGTTCACCACTGAATAGAACTTGGCTCTGATATTGTTATATATAGAACTTGGCTTTAACTGTTGTTAATCAGTTAAACAAAACAACAGAACCAGAATAATAAAATGCAAAGCAACAAGAATATAATAAACAACACAACATTAACAATAGAACCATGACTAATAAAACATCGGAACATAAAACTTATATAAGACAAGCTTGATACAAATAAAATAAGCTTGATACACCACCAGGGTAGTTCACTTCTGCTCAAGCGAATACACTCAATACACAAGTACTCAGACCACTACTAAAAACTCTTATACTCAAACTTAACAAGCACTATATATATATATATATATGAGAAATGATGGGATTAGCCCACTAGGGCCCAAATTGATTTTGAGCCGATCTGTCGATCATAGATGTCCGGTAGTGCTTGAGTTTTATTTTTTTTTTATACAGATTTAAATCATTTGAAATTTTACGTTTGTGTTCTTCTCATCAAGGCGCACCTAATTAAAATATAAAAAAATTATTCACAAAAAAAATTACCAAAATACCCCCCAAAACTTTTCAGGGGTATTTTGCTCAATTTATTTCATGTCAAATATTTTTTTTGATATTTTTTAAAGATTCACCTATTTTTGATGAACAACGCCTAAAATTTCAAGTGATTTAGATTTATAGAAAAAAAAAAAATTCAAACACTATCGGACATCCGTGATTGTCAGATCGGCCCAGATTCAATCTAGGACGTTGAGTTCAAATGTTCACATGAGCTAGTGGGCTAATCTCATCTTTTCCCTATATATATATATATATATATATATATATATATATATATATATATATATATATATATATATATATATATATATATATATATATATATATATATATATATATATATATATATATACACACGTCAAGAGTGGATTTTGATTAAGTTTAAACCGCAGAAGAAGCATATTCAAGTTCAACTAAAGGTGGATAAAACTAGAAAGCAACTGACCATTCCAGGGATCATATTTTAATTTTAATTTTTATTATTTATTTATTTTAATTTTTATTATTTATTATATTTTTTCGACTAAGAATCCCAACTAGATGCCGCTTATAAAAACTTAGCGTTTTCAGTATTCATGAAAGCCAACCATTGCTCTGATACTACATGTAAAAATAAGCTATAGATTTACGGATTTAAAAACCTGAAAAATATGTAAATCTTTTTTGGATGGTTGTTAATGATTACTCAGTATTTATGAAAGCCAACCATTGCTCTGATACCATATGTAAAAATAAGCTACATATTTACAGATTTAAGAACCTGAAAGACATGTAAATCTTTTTTGAATCGTTGTTAATGATTACAAAAAAACAAAAATAAAACCGTAGATATAAACATATATGCCATGATCGAGCAGTAAAAGAAAACGATTTCTTATTCTCGAGGGGTGGATCAACCTTCCTCTCTTTTCTCCTCCAAAATTGATAGGAAACTTATTATTGGATAAAGAACTCACTTAAATTATGAATAATATTACCCTTATATAATTATCATTAGATCATAAATTAAGCATATTTTCTAACCGAAAATTGATTTTAGAGCCATCATTGAGATTTCTACGACGAAAACGTTATCCAAACGAGGTTTCAAGGCTTTACTTCTTCTTTTTTTTTTTTTGTAAAGTCCTTGTCCGTTTGTAAACCACTTATTTTCACTAACGTTATTTGTTTAAAAAGGTTTTGTCCCATGGGCACACAAGTGGAGTTCAAAAAATATGAGGCAGCTAGAAGTTGGCATTGTATGTTGTTCTCTTGATACGTGCTCCAGTCACCACACATGAGTTTATTTTTAGCCACGAAAAAAAAAAATGAGAGAGAAGAAAAAGAAAAGAAAAGAACTTTATGTGATCAAGAACGATATAACCCATCAGTCCGTGGAAAAATCATGGATGCGAAGGTTTGCAATGGATAGAAGGGGATAGAGGCCCCACAGCAGCTACCCCATTTCAGCAACGTAGCGAATCAAAACAAGGATTCAGATATTCATTAGATTAAAGAGAGGCCTCCGCCACCACCTACATAAACACACCACCACAAGCCACCACCAAAACACCATCTCTTCTCTTCACTTCACTTGGCTTCCCAGCTTTGGCCAGCCTCTACATCCTTTTGCTCAGGCAACGCCATGGCAACGATGTCCCTCTCCTCCCCCTCTTTTGCCGGCAAGGCCGTGCCGCAGCCACCCAGTCCGAGTTCGGGAGCACTGTCCGTGGTGATGGTAGAGTGAGCATGAGGCGGATTGAATTGGTAGCAAGGCCCGAGTGTCTGGAAGCCCGTGGTACGGCCCCGACAGAGTGAAGACCTGGGCCCGTTCTCCGGGGAGCCCCCATCCTACCTCACCGGGGAGTTCCCTGGTGACTACGGGTGGGACACTGCTGGCCTCTCTGCCGACCCTGAGACCTTCGCCAAGAACAGAGAGCTCGAGGTCATCCACTGCAGGTGGGCCATGCTCGGCGCTTTGGGATGTGTGTTCCCAAAGCTACTCTCTCGCTATGGTGTCAAGTTCGGTGAGGCCGTGTGGTTCAGGGCCGGTGCGCAAATCTTCTGTGAGGGTGGACTCGACTACTTGGGGAACCCAAGCCTGGTGCACGCTCAGAGCATCTTGGCTATCTGGGCCACTCAGGTGATCCTCATGGGCGCGGTCGAGGGCTACCGTGTGGCCGGCGGTCCCTTGGGTGAGGTGACCGACCCACTCTACCCCGGTGGCAGCTTTGACCCCTTAGGCCTGGCCGAGGACCCTGAGGCCTTTGCCGAGCTGAAGGTGAAGGAGATCAAGAACGGCCGGCTCGCCATGTTCTCGATGTTCGGGTTCTTTGTTCAAGCCATTGTTACAGGAAAGGGTCCATTGGAGAACCTGGCTGACCACCTTGCAGACCCAGTGAAGAACAACGCTTGGGCCTATGCCACCAACTTTGTGCCCGGAAAGTGATTCTTCTTCCCTTTCTTAGTGTTGTGTTGTGAAAAGGGTGTGTAAGAGTGATGGAGTTGTGGGTTTGTGTAGTGATGGTCTTCCATCATTCCACTGAATTATGTAAATTTGGATGATTCTTGAGAGCTTATAATGTTTTAACATGGATTTTGATTAATCCAATGTTTTCCTCTTTTTTCATATTTTTCTTAGTCTTCTTTTGGCTGAATTTGTCACAAACTCATGGAAAATTCACTAGGAATATGTTTGAAAAGATAAATAATTCTAGCTTAAGAATGGATAAATTGAGAGATATTGGGTTGAGCTATTTTTCATGGTCTTTCCGGCTGTGGATAAAGTTAGGCCTCTCAATCTAGGAAGTGGTAACATCTAAGGGAAGGAAACGTTAATTTTCCATCTTATGGTTTTCCCTTTTTAAAATCTCTTTATAGGTCAGGCAATGCCGGCCACAAATCCAAGCTGACTAGCAAGCCGAGCTTGGGGCCATGTGTTTTGGTCAGTGAATGATGGATTTGGGTCACAAATGGAATAGATGAAGAATAATAGGTTTGCAAGACAATGTGTCCAAGTAGGGCTCGCACCGAACCAGGCCTGGCCCAACCCCGGTTTTCTTCCCCTGAGGGCCGGCCCAGCCCAGCCGGGTAAAACTAAAAAAGAACAAAGCAAATACAAAAAAAAAATCAGCATCAGGCTGGGCCGAGCTGAACTGTGATGCGCTTGTTTTTGCTTGGCCCAGTCCAGGCCAAGGGCCTTCCCGCGCCACCCAGCCCATTGCCACCCCTGTGTACAAGGAACAGTGCACAAATAGAGACAATATTCAGTGCATTCGAGCAAATACACTACATTTAGTGCACAGAAGTAAGTGCGCAGAAGTAGGTGCGCAGGAATCCGTGCATAAGAGTGAGTATCAGCGCAAAAGAAGAATCCGTGTGCAACAAGAAATGTGTAATCATAAATGCACGACAAGAGAAACAAACTATAAGAGGAGACAGGGTGGCAACGGGCCGTCACTTGGTTTGAGGCTCGAGTAGCCAGCCTAAGAGCGAGGATTCGAGTTATGAGAGAAACCACTTTATGCATAAAAAAAAACCAAATTAGAATCGTCTCAGCTCACCCCTCTTGAGACCCTGTGTGGAGCCAAGGTTAGGACCGTCTCCAGCTCACCCCTCCCGAGACCTTGCGTAGGCGGGACCAATAAAAAACCAGATTAGGATCGTCTCAGCTCACCCCTCTTGAGACCCTGTGTAGAGCCAAGATTAGGACTGTCTCCAGCTCACCCCCTCTCGAGACCTTGCGTGGGCGGGACCAATACCGGATTACAGCCTTTTTTTATAAGACAATTACTTGAGACCCTGTATAGAGCCAAGGTTAGGACTGTCTCCAGCTAACCCCTCCCGGGACCCTATGTAGGCTGGACCAATACCGGATTACAGCCTTTTTTATAAGACAATTATTTGAGACCTTGTGTAGAGCCAAGGTTAAGACTGTCTCCAGTTCACCCCTCTAGGGAACCTGCGTAGGTGGGACCAATACCGGATTACAGCCTTTTTTATAAGACAATTAGAGACCCTGTGTAGAGCCAAGGTTAGGACTGTCTCCAGCTGTAATACTTCTAAAATTTTTTTTTTAAAAAAAAAAAAAACCTTTTAATAAGTGATGGTCCATATGAGCATGATGGTCTTTAGGGACTATCACTACTTTCAAAAGCTTTTGGTTTAATTTTTTGATGCCTTGCCACGTCCTTGAGTGGACGTGGGCTTTAAACGTTTAGGTGTAATATAATTGTTACACCTCATGTAACTTCATAAAATAAAATAATAAGGTATCTTAAGAATTTAAATAGGAGAGGCGATGACTCCCACCCTAGAAATTTTTGAGATCGTTCTCTCTCTAGTCGAAACACAGTGAGCTCCTCTCTCAAGTCAAATTTTTATCGGAAGCTCCCTCTCAAATATTTTAGGTAAGTGACTTCATTATCTTGAAAAATAATCCGTTCTTTTTAAAAATGAAATGAAATAATTACTTCTGTTTATTATCAAGAATTTTAGGCGCGATAAATTTTATGCGCAAGCGACCTCATTGTTTTGAAAAGTAATCTTTTCAATAAAATTGTGATATTTTATCTATGTTAGAAATTTTAAATGTTGTAAATTCTTAGAAATAAATTTATTTTCTTGTTTATTGTTATAGTATTTTAGATACTGCAAAATTATTAGAAATAAATGTGATATTTCTGCTTTTACTAAAATTGTGAGATTTCTTTCTTCTATTTTTGAATATTTAGACATTGTAAAATTCATGTGCAAATGACTGCCTTATTATTTGAAAACTGATATTTTTGCATTTGATTATAGCATTGTCTGTGAAATGTTTATTTGGGAATTGACATCCCATAAATTGTGATAATTCTGTATTCTTGGATTTCTATAAGAGTTTTCTATACATACTAGATTGGAAATTATGCTAGATTGTCCTTACGAATTGTTACCTTTCTGAATTTGAGCCCAAAATATTTGACTGGGTAGTTTTGAAATGTTATTGAAAGTAACTATTATTAATGGTTTCAGTGAAATTCATATTAATAATTTCAGTGATATATTGAGTACATGATATTGCTGCTTTCTAATGTTTAAAGAGATTTAAAAATACTTTAAGTACGCAAGTGTACTCATCCGGTTCGCCGGTGAGGTATAAGTTGACCTATCTGGTACGCCGATAGGGATTAAATGGACTCATCCGGTATGCCGGTGAGGTATAAGTGGACCTACATGGATTAAGTGGACCTATCTGAGACGCCGATAGGGATTAAGTGGACCGATCAGGACGCTGATGGGGTATATAGGTGACCTACTTTGGACGCCGGTAGGGTAATTTGTGAAATCTTTTGAATTTTGCACTGCCGTTAAAATGTTATATGCATTTCAATTATTCGGATTATACTTAATTATGCATTTTTTAAAGTGAAACTGTTAATGCATGTCTGTTAACAGATCTCCTTTTTGAAAATATTGATCTCTTTCAATCATGATTATTTTTAGGATTATGATGATCACTTACTGAGTAGCCAAACTCATCAAACTATGGTAAACATTTCAGGATAACTGCGGTTTCATTTGAGTGCTCGTCAGGATCAACTTTGGAAGATATTGTAGTTGTGCTTAAACTTTCTTTTGTTACTTTATAAGAATTCGACACTGTAAATTTGTCCTATCAAGAGATGTATATATGTTTTGACTGTCACATCTCAAGAGTATCAGTATTGTAAATTCTTGGGGAGTGACAATTATGGTATCAGAGCAATAGGTTTAAGATTCTTAGGAAATTTAAGAAGAATGTACTTAAAATCACATTTATTGCGTGTACAGACTGGGACGAAGTCAAGATCCAGAATAACTGAAGCTAATTTGGAAGGAATTTACAAAGCCTTGGAAAATATGGTTGCTCTAATGCAACATTAGATGGAAAACAACAATTCACCCAGGAAGACAGTTACTGGAAATGGCGGGAGTAATATCGAACAATTTAAGAAATTGAACCCACCTTCTTTTAAGGGTGTTATAAACCCACTGGAAGCCGAGGGATGGACTATGCAATTGGAGAAAATATTCGAGGTAATGGAATGTCCTGATGAAATAAAGGTGGCCTTGGTAGTTTTTATGTTAAAAGGAGAAGCACAACATTGGTGGCGAATGGCAAAATGAGTATTAGTCAAAGAAAATAAGCCCTTGACTTGGGAGGTATTTTCAGAGGCATTTAATGAAAAGTATTTTCCAGATTTTATTCGAGACCAAAAAGAAATAGAATTTCTGAAATTAATCCAAGAAAATCGGACAATAGCACAGTACGAGGCCAAGTTTACCAAATTGGCCAGGTATGCACTACATATGATTAACAATGAGGCAAGAAAGGTGAAAAAATTTGAAAGGGGTCTCAGACCAGCTATTAGAAGCAGAATATCAGTCTTAAAATTGAGAACTTATGCTGAAATAGTGGATCGAGCCCAAATTGTCGAAAAAGATTTCGAAGATTACCAAAAGATGAAAAATTAGAAAAGTCAGGTCAGACCCACACCATCTAATCGACAACAGTTTGAAAGGGCAAACAAGAAGCCAATGCCCTTGCCATTTCAAAGCCCAACATAACCATGTAAAAAATGTGGGAAAAAACATTGATCGAGCCCTTGTTATTGGAATACTGGAGCATGTTTTATATATGAAAAATTGGGGCAACATATTAAAGAATGTACTAAGCTTACAGATACAACAGCTTCCAAAGCAAGGAGAGATAGCTCAAAAGCCTCAGATGAAGAGAAGAGTATTTACGATCACCCAGTAAGATGCTCAAGCCTCAAAATCAGTGATCCAAGGTACTCTTATTATCTTCCAAAAAGTAGCTCATGTTTTGATTGATCCTGGATCTACTCATTCATTTATGTCACCACACTTTGCATGCCACTTAAAGGTAGAACCAGAACAATTAGAATACATTCTAGAGGTAGCCACACCGATGGGAAATTCAAGTAACACCAATATAGTGTACAAATCCTGTGTAATAAAGATAGAAGAAAAGGAACTGTTTGTTGATTTAATACTCCTAAACATTCAAGATTTTGATGTAATCTTAGGCATGGAATGGCTTTTTGCATACCATGCAAGTATTGATTGTTGCAAAAAAATGGTTACCTTTAGTATTCCGAATCAACCAGTATTTTACTTTAATGGTATCAAAGAAGACTCCCCATCATATTTAATCTCCTGTATTCGAGCTGATCGCCTCTTTCGAAAAAGGTGTCAATGCTTTCTAGCTTATATCAAAGAAGATAAGAAGGAAGAAATAAATTTGGATACCACTCCGGTTATCCGAGAATTTCCGACGTTTTCCCTGAAGAATTACTAGGATTACCGCCTGATAGGGAAATTGAATTCTCTATCGAATTATTACCAGGGGTAGCCCCAATTTCTAAGGCACCTTACAGAATGATACCTGCAGAACTTAAGGAACTTAAACAACAATTGAAAGAATTATTAGATAAACGTTTTATCAAGCCCAATGTGTCACCTTGGGGTGCTCCGGTATTGTTTATTAAAAAGAAAGATGGGACTATGAGATTGTGTATCGATTATAGACAGTTGAACCAAGTGACAGTGAAAAATAAGTATCTATTACCTAGAATTGATGATTTATTTGATCAATTATGAGGATCACAAGTGTTTTAAAAAATTGATCTTAGATCTGGGTATCATCAGCTTAAGATTAAAAGTGAAGATGTTCCCAAGACAGCTTTCAGAAGAAGGTATGGCCATTATGAATTTTTAGTCATGCCTTTTGGATTAACCAATGCATCGGCTGCATTTATGGATTTGATGAATCCGATCTTTAAGCCCTTTTTGGATAAATTTATTGTGGTATTCATCGATGATATTTTAATTTATTCCAAGAATCCGAAGGAACATGAGCAGCATGTAAGAATGGTATTGCAAATATTAAGAGAAAAGAAATTGTATGCCAAACTTAGTAAATGTGAATTTTGGCTTGAACAAGTGACAGTTTTAGGGCATGTCATATTAAAGGAAGGTCTATCAGTATATCCTTCAAAGGTTGAAGCCGTTGTTAATTAGAAACAACCAAGTAATGTGACTGAAGTTCGAAGCTTTTTGGGATTGACAGGATATTACAGAAAATTTGTAGAAGGATTTTCTCGAATCGCAACCCCATTGACCCGATTGATACAGAAAAATGTCAAATTTGAGTGAATAAGTGAATGTGAGGAGAGTTTTTAAGAACTAAAAGCTTGATTAACTTCAGCACCTATTTTAACTATTCTTAAGGCGAGTGGGGGATTTGTGATTTATAGTGATGCTGTACATAAAAGCTTGGGCTGTGTATTAATGCAATATGGGAAAGTAATGGCACATGCATCTAGACAGTTGAAAGAATATGAGAAAAAATATCCAATTCATGACTTGGAGCTAGCTGCAATAGTATTCGCTTTGAAAATGTGAAGGAATTATCTATATGGTGAGCAATTCAAAATATACACGAATCATAAGAGCTTGAAATACCTCTTCTCTCAAAAGGATTTAAATATGCGGCAGATAAGATGGATGAATTTCTTAAAAGATTATGATTGTACAATCCATTATCATTCAGGAAAAGCTAAAGTTGTGGCTGACGCTCTAAGTAGAAAATCTACAGGAGTCTTAGCTCATCTAATGATCCAAGAAATGAGATTGTTAGTGAAATAGTGGATTGACATCCGGCTCTGTCAATTAATGGTGTGGTAAGTATGATTGCCAACATTAAGGCAGAACCCCAATTAATCCAACAGATTCGATCGGCACAAAAAAAAGACCCTCAGCTAATAATAATTATAGAAGAGGTGAAGCTGGGAAAGAGAGATGAATTCTCTATATGTAGTGAGGATTTGCTAAGATTCAATGGTCGTATTTGTGTCCCGAATGATGAGAGTGTGAAAAAAGCTATCTTAGAAGAAGCACATCACTCTCGTTATACAATACATCCCGGGAGTATTAAAATGTATCAGGATTTGAAGAAAACTTTTTGGTGGAATAATATGAAAAAAGAGGTAGTATTATTTGTGTCTAAGTGCCTAACATGCCAGCAAGTAAAAGTTGAGCATCAAAGGCCCGCTTAGTTGTTGCAGCCTTTACTCATGCTAGAGTGGAAGTGGGAGCACATCTCTATGGATTTTATCTCTGGCTTGCCTAGAACAAATTCAAGACATGATAGCATTTGGGTCATTGTCGACCGGCTGACCAAAGCTCTCCACTTTCTGCTGATTCGCACGACGTACACTTTGGATCGACTGGCCCAGTTGTACATTAAGGAAATAATGCGGTTGCATTGAGTTCCGGTCAGTATTGTATCAGACAGGGATACTCGGTTTACTCAGCCATGGGGACGAGACTCACCTTTAGTACTGCATTTCACCCCCAAACTGAAGGACAATAAGAGAGGACCATCCAAACCTTGGAAGATATATCGAGGGCCTGTGTCATTGACTTTACAGGAAGCTGGGATGACCATTTACCCCTGATTGAGTTTGCTTATAATAATAGCTTCCAAGCCAGTATTCAGATGCCACCATATGAAGCCCTGTATAGAAGGAAATGCAAGTCACCCATCTGTTGGGACGAGGTTGGTGAAAAAAAACTTTTGAGGCCAGAAATTTTCCAGGTAACCATAGATAAGATAACATTAATTTGAGAAAGGCTCAAGACAGCTCAGAGTCGGCAAAAGAGTTATGCCGATAACCAAAGGAGAGATCTTGAATTTGAGGAAGGTGATCGAGTTTTCCTAAAAATCTCACCAATAAAAGGTATTACAAAAAAGGAAAGCTGAGCCCACGTTACATCGGACCATTTTGAAATCCTAGAAAGAATCGGAGGTGTCGCTTATAGACTTGTCTTACCACCCGAATTGGCAAACGTCCATAATGTCTTCCATGTATTATCACTACGAAAATATCAGTCCGACCCATCCCATATTTTGAAATATGAACCTTTGCCGTTCAGGAAGGATCTACCCTTCATTGAGCAGCCAATGATGCTGGATAGAAGGGTACAAGTGTTACGCAACAAGGAGATTCCTTTGGTCCGTATATTATGGCAATACCATTCAAGGGAGGAATCGATTTGGGAACGAGAAGACGATATCAGAGAAAAATATCCATGTCTTTTTCAATAATCAGGTACACAAATTTAGAGGACTAAATTTCTTCCAAGGGGGGAAGAATGTAAAAATCCTAAAATTTCAAAAAAAAAAAAAAAGAAAGAAACTTTTAATAAGTGGTGGTCCATATGAGCATGATGGTCCTTAGGGACCATCACTACTTTCAAAAGCTTTTGATTTAAGTTTTTGCTGCCTTGCCACGTCCTTTAGTGGACGTGGGCTTTAAACGTTCAGATGTAATATACTTGTTACACCTCATATATGAAGTGTAACTTAATAAAATAAAATAATAAGGTGTCTTAAGAATTTAAAAAGGAGAGGCGAGGACTCCCACCCTAGAAAATTTTTGAGATCTTCCTCTCAAATATTTTAGGTAAGTGACTTTATTATCTTGAAAAATAATCCGTTCTCTTTAAAAATGAAATGAAATAATTATTTCTGTATATTATCATGAATTTTAGGCGCGATAAATTTTATGCTCAAGCGACTTCATTATTTTGAAAAGTAATCTTTTTAATAAAACTGTGATATTTTATTTATGTTAGAAATTTTAAATGCTGTAAATTCTTAGAAATAAATTTATTTTATTGTTTATTGTTAGAGAATTTTAGATACTGCAAAATTATTAGAAATAAATGTGATATTTCTGCTTTTACTAAAATTGTGAAATTTCTTTATATTGTTTTTGAATATTTAGACATTGTAAAATTCATGTGCAAATAACTGCCTTCTTATTTGAAAACTGATGTTTTTGCATTTGATTATTGCATTGTCTGTGAAATATTTATTTGCAAATTGATATCCCATAAATTGTGATAATTCCGCATTCTTGGATTTCTATAAGAGTTTTTCTATACATACTAGATTGGCAATTATGCTAGAATGTCCTTACGAACTGCTACCTTTCTAAATTTGAGCCCAAAATATTTGACTGGGTATTTTTGAAATGTTATTGAAAGCAACTGTTATTAATGGTTTTAGTGAAATTCATATTAATAATTTCAGTGATATGTTGAGTACATGATATTGCTGCTTTCGAATGTTTAAAGAGATTTAGAAATACTTTAAGTATGCAAGTGGACTCATCCGATTCGCCGGTGAGGTATAAGTGGACCTATCCAGTGTGCCGATAGGGATTAAGTGGACTCATCCGGTACGCCGGTGAGGTATAAGTGGATCTGCAGGGATTAAGTGGACCTATCTGGGACGTCGATAGGGATTAAATGGATCCATCAAGACGCTGATGGGGTATATAGGTGACCTACTTGGGACACCAGTAGGGTAATTTGTGAAATCCTTTGAATTATACACTTCCGTTAAAATGTTATATGCATTTCAATTATTCGGATTATACTTAATTATGTTTTTTTTAAAGTGAAATTGTTAATGCATTTCTGTTAATAGATCTCTTTTTTGAAAATATTGATATCTTTCAATCATGATTTTTTTAGGATTGTGATGATCACTTACTGAGTTTTCAGGATAACTGCGGTTTCATTTTGAGTGCTCGTCATGATCAACTTTGGAAGATATTGTAGTTGTGCTTAAACTTTCTTTTGTTACTTTGTAAGAATTCGCCACTGTAAATTTGTCCTATCAAGAGATGTATATATATTTTGACTGTCACATCTCAGGAATATCACTATTGTAAATTCTTGGGGTGTGACACTAGCTCACCCCTCCCGGGACCCTGCGTAGGCGGACCAATACCGGATTACAGCCTTTTTGATAAGACAATTACCATTCCATGAACTGGATTACAGCCTTTTTTATAAGACAATTACCATTCCACAAACTGGATTGCGGCCGTTTTTATAAGACAATTACCATTCCACAAACTAGATTACAGCCTTTTTTATAAGACAATTACTTGAGACCCTGTGTAGAGCCGCGATTAGGACTGTCTCTAGCTCACCCCTCCCGAGACCCTATGTAGACGGGACCAATACCGGATTACAGCCTTTTTTATAAGACAATTACCATTCCACAAACTGAATATTTTAACTTGGGTTTCAAGATGTCTTGATGGCGCTTTTTATAAAATTTCCTCATTTGTACAATAAGGTTTTTAATTGAAAAAATATCTCCATAAATTTTACTTTTAAACTGCATTTTTTCGTAACCCAAGATTTAAAAACTTATTTTCGATATTCTATTAATTATATCTCCTAACCTCATATACCAACTTTTATCTATTTTTATCTTATTTTTTAACTCAATCAAATTTATAAATTACATCTTCTTCTAAACTCCCATCTCTTTCCATATGTTTCTCTTTTCTCTCTCTATACGTTTTGCTTTTCAGTACACATGCTCTTTCTCTCTCTTCAACACCAGGTTCCCCTTATCGACGAAAGACTGAGCCATCTCCACCATCTTTCTCTCACTAAGGGACCAAGCCTTCACCATGGTCTCCGAGTTTCTGAAAAACAAAAAAAGCTCTGTATCTCTCACTAACACCATATCCTCCCTCTGATCTGTCACGTTTGAAGACATATTTTCTATTGGAACCATGTTTGCAGTGATCAACCAAGCTCCCAAACCAGATTCTAACACTTTTTTATCACATTATTCTTAATTAAAATATATTTCATAAGCTTAGAGTTAACACCCTCCATCTTCATTTGATCAAAAGCTCTAACCTCTTGTTATAATAATTCAGAATCAACAACTGGGTGCCCCCTCTTTGCAAACTCATATGAGAACCCCCAACCCTCACCCAATAAAACATAATTTTAAATATTTGACCTCCCAAAATAATATAGTAAATTCATTGCATTTGCCTTAGAAATCCTATACAAACCCACAACTATTACAGTCCTATGATTCTAAAAATTGTGGAAAGAAGACAATTTGGGAGAAAGATAGAAAGAGAAAGAGCCTCTTCTAAAAATGGCAGAGAGAGAGATTTTGGAAATGAAAAAAAGACAATTTCGAGAGAACAATAGAAAGAGAAATAGGCTCTTCTGAAAATTTGGAGCACAACAATTTGTGAGAAAGATAGAAAGAGAGAGGAGGCTCTTCTAAAACTGGCAGAAAGAGAGGGATTTTGGAAATGACAAAAACAATTCGGAGAGACCAATATAAAGAGAAGAGAGAGAGAGAAGTTCTTCCATGGAGAACCAGAAAGAACTTTTGGCCATGGTGGAGCTGACCATATCCAACAGCTCTGCTGACCCCTCATCCACGAAGAAGATCCTAGTTGTTGGTCCTCTTCCATTCCCTACCCTCAATGACCGATTCTTGGATTCAGTCTGACAAGTACTTCAAACTCTTGCAGCAGAGCTCCACCATCACGACCGAGCTCCGTGCAGGGACATAGAGAGAAAGAAAAGCAAAATAGAGAGAGAATAGGGAAAATACGGAGAAAGAGAGAGAGAGGGGGGTTTTGTTAGATCACGGGGAGAGAGAATAAAGTAATAAATTACAGAGATGTTTCCTATTATCTAAAAACCATAAGTAATTTTCACTGTTTTTTCAGAACCCGACAACTATCTAATCCAAATCTAGGGTCCTCACCTTTCCAGGCTAGTTAGAGAGAGAAAGAGGAAGAGTGATTTCTCTCTCCTTTGCAAAAATATGGCATGGGAAGAAGAGAGGCCTCTTATTCAAGCAAGCCACAATTCATGCTCCACTTTTTTTCTCCTTTTCAATTACTCTCTGTCTCTCTAATGGGATCCCATGCTATGTCAGAGCGTGCAATCAATCCTTACGGGGAAGAGATAGAGAGAGTAAGAGACATGAGGGAGAGAGAGAGAAAGGGGGGAAATAGGGAAAGAGGAAGATTTAGGTGAACTACACTTGAAAAATAGAGTAAGGATGGTGTTTTAAAAATAATATATTTTTTTAATATTTGTTTGGAGTAAAAAAAATTAATTTAGAAGAGATAAAATTAGCTTAAAGAGTTCAAGGATACAAAATTTGAAATTTTTATGATCCAATATATGTTTTGAAACTTTGGATCTTTTAATATATAAAACTTAAAAACAGACGGTGTGAAGATATTTTTCTCTCTCTAATTTATCCAAGATACAATGAAAACATAGGTATAAAAAAACTATTTTTTAATGCACGAGATGCAATAAACCCAAGAGAATTGCCTCTTATTTTTCAACGAGGAAAATTCAATAGAAAGATAAATCAAGGCTATTTGAGGGAGTATAAAATGAGTGGTTCATTACAATTTCATTGAGCGTATAGCGGCCCATGCATAATAATGAAAAGTAACTTTTCAATGTAATTTTCAGTCGAAGGTTCAAGTCCTCTCACGGATAGTACTCACATTTTCGTTGAAAAAGAGTCATAAAAAAATCATCAACCGCATTGGTGTTTAATGGCAGTTCATTTTTTATGGGATTGTTTACAAATGGACTATTTATTTTTTGTACATAAAAGTTACAATTATGATGGTCCCTTAAATTTTAAAATGAGTAATTGTAAGAATGTCATTAAATAAACATTAAGTTTTAAAATTTTTTTCAAACTTTGTGATTCACTCCAAACCATCCAATTTGACATCTAATGAGTAGAAATGATTGTGATTTCTATATACAAAAGAGTGAAAATGATTATGATTTCTATATAAAAAAAAATAAAAATAAATGGTCTTTTTGCAAACTACTCATAAAAAAGGGTCACCAAAAAATCATTAACTGCATTGGTGTTTAATGGCTGTTCATTTTTTTATTTTGTGGTTTGGAACATTTTGCCCATATTCTAGGAGAAAAATACTGCACGGTACAAAAAACATGTACACATGCCCATAACGAGTTACATACACCGCAAGGTGGCATTTAGTCATCGTATGTACTATGTTCTCGCACGGGTATTAATGTGCATCTCCTTCCTCACTCAATATACCTACTTAAGATAATTTGTTGTGTGTGGATATAAAGTATGAAATACTTTGAAGGGCTACACAAATAAAGAAGCTTTAAATACAAATAAAGTATGAAATACATATCATAAAAACATAAAGATTTATGGCGTTCACTTCAGAAGGGCTACATTTACGGTACGGTAAACTGAAATCCACTATACCAATAAAAGTTACATCAAAAGATTTTGAGTAGAGAACAAATAAATTTTTATTTAAAATAAAAAAGATATATAAAATAGGAGATAAGATATGTACTGATTAATAAGAAGGATTTATCTTAAAACAGGAGAGAGAGTTATAATAATAAATAGGTGATAATCATTAAAGTACACTTGATGCGATAAGAAGCGATGTATTTCTCTCACTTAATATATATTTGATAGATATTTTACCTAAATACATTACTTACCTAAATAGATATTTTACCTAAATACATTACTTGCCCCACTCAACAGAGTTGCTTAGCTCGGGTCAAGTTTGAAAACATTGCGCTTCATTAATTTTATGCTCTACATGAGATGCAAAAAATCAATGTTTGAGAACTTGGCCGAGTTAGCTCAGACACGGCCTAGTTATTCGGACTTGGCAATAGGCTGAGGTTGAGTACTCTAGCGTTGGGGACTCCTTACACTGCTCGTTGAATACTGTACCTACTCGGACGAGTAGTCAACTACTTGGCCGAGTAATATTGTACTTAGCTGAGTACTATATTACTCAGTTGAGTTAGGTCATGCCAGAAAAGGCCGCCAAAAGATCTGGAATTTTGCGGGCCTTTTGCTCCATTATTGAAGCTCCTTTAGGAGGGTGTTTAAAAAACCTTCACACTCTCCTCCTCCTAACATCGGTACCCTCTCTCCCTCTCTCTCGGTTGGGCCTCAGCCAGATATAGCCGAGCACAACAACTTTACGCATGGAGAGAAAGGGAGCCGTGGCCAGTGCCATAGGCTTATTGTTCACGATGATGATGGCGCCAATGAAAGCAAAACACAGGTTAAAGAGGTGAGGAACATATGTCATGATAAAGTCTGAGTGACTATGACCTAAGGACTACATAGAGAAGTACTCTTGCTTGCCAAAAAGGCAGATGCACTACAGACTCCATCGAGTTTAACACAGTTTTTTGGCACAATAAATTCGATATTGAGACTAAGGAATATCTCAAACCACATAGTCACTCTTATTACTTCTGAGTAGTGTTTTTTGTAATATATGTTTTTCTGCAATTAGCTATTCAAAGAACTAACATTATAAATTGTCGGTCCCTAAGATGCCTTAAAAACTCATTTTGAAACCCTACTCATGCCTCTATTTTTTTTAAAATTTGTTTTCACTTATTATATGTGACAATGTACAGAAAATAATATAGGATATACTTAAATATTTTTTTTCCTTTTTTAATTCTTAAGGGTATCTTTTACCTCTTTTTGTAGTGAGGCCAGAACTCGGACCGAGTTACTCGAACTCGGCCAAGTAGCTCGGCAGGGTCCTGTGCCAAGTATTTGGCCTGAGCTGAACTCAGACAAACGATCATATTGAAATAAATGAAAAGAAGCGCGAGCAAGCCATGCCATGATCTGGGCGTACACGATTATGACAATCTGTAAGCTGTGATTGATCGGTTCGAGACGGGCTGTCGCACCGCAATTGACAACCATGACGCCTTTGTCTCATTCTCAACTCGCGTGGCTTTGGCCACGTCAATTTTTTATGAAAACGTGGAGTGAGTGGTATCAAATGACTGTCTCTCCACTGGATTCCATAAAAATTTCGTCAAACTCTTTGCATTTGTTTTACTGCGTTTCAAATTCAATGTTTATAATTTAGTCACGTTCAAATGTTTGACAAAACATGACGCAGGTAGCTCCCGCGAGAGAGAGAGTTGGCGCCTTGGGTACACTAGGTTCATTAATGAGGTTTTATTAAAAGGGTGGACTACTATATGCCGGTGATTAAAAAATCGGTGATCCGATTCAAAATCGAGCATCTAGACCAGGAATTTCTATGACTGTGTCAGATCCGATAAAGAACCAGAATTCAATTGATTCATAGTGATAGACTTGCTAGATTTTTTACGGAACAGCTGATGTTGACGATTCTTCACTGTGTTCGACCAATTCTTCATCGAGTCAAGTGAAAAAAAAAAAATGAACAATTTTTTGTTGAATTATTTTTAAAAAAGTTTTGGGACAAAATTACCGATTCTATCGATTCTTCCGATTTAATTTTCCAATTCTCCCAATCCAACACGGGTATAAGTGTGACCAATTCGAATCACCCCCTCATTATTTTAACTATATACTGTATAGAAAGAGAAACACACGCTCCAACGGAGAGATCATGGGTGGGTCCTTGAGCTGTAGTATATTGGGACAACAATAGGTATGGGCCCAGAAAATCTGGGCAACAAAAGATGTGGCCTGCCAAGATGGGCAAAGCATTGCCTCGCCCTATCTTTAAATTTTACTTTATATTTTATTAGGCCTAACTCGGATAGGGCCAAGGTCCGTTCAGGCTAGTGTGGGTCAGGCCAGCTTTGCCGACGTAGAACTATCTTTCTAGAAGAAACGGGATATTTTGTGTTTATTAAGTTTTACCATAGATAGCATTTGATACATAGAATCTTTCTCCCCTAGGCTACTTGGTAGAAATCTCGGAAATTTGTTGGTGACCAAAACACTTAGGATCTCTCCTCTATGAAAATGTCGGCTGGATAAGTTATTGGACATGGTTTTTATAAGTCCATTCTTTCTATTTGGAAAGGGTTGAGCCCCATTCAAGGAAGGATCGTGTTTTGTGTATGATTAGTTTGCTTTCTTATAGCGGAGCTCCACTTGTATAAAAATTTAGCTTAAAATATATTTATTTCATTTTAAAAGATATTTTTTTTTTAAAATTTTGTTTTTAATAAGTTCTAAGAAAGTTGGGATGGAATTTCGGGAACGTAAGGATCATGCTTCTAAAATTTTGGGACCAGAGATCTAATTTATTCAAGAACAAGATCCACAATTTTAAAGAATGTGTTCCGTACCACAGTGGGATCGTGTTCATTTGTGCATAGGATCGAAAATCCTATAAATATAAAAGATAAATATATTTTAAAAATTAAAAATAACAATTTTATTATGAAAACATTTGGACCGTTAATTTGTTAATTTCTTGTTTAGATGAACCACCCATAAACATACACATGTAAAATAGATTACTTATACCTAGAGATAAGAGAGACGCCCCCGACGCATGAATCTCAATTCTCAGCGTTTAAGCACGTTTCGTTGTTGCTTGGGCCTCAAGACTCATTTCTTTATATTTTCTCCCATCCCAATTTGTCTCCAAATCCGGACCTGCCTACACCAACTTTTTTATATAACAGTGTCAAACTTTGAAGTTTGAAAAGTGTAGTTTTCGGTTCAATGAAACTAATCATTAATCAATGCATTCCTAAATCCGCCCTTTACTACTTCTACATGCAGGGGATGGGTCCCTTTCTCTTGCCGCCGCTTTCAACTCTACTTTTCTTCTCCAGATAAGCCTTGCGGCGAGGCACTTTTACTTATATTCCCTTTTTCTTTCTCTTCATTTTGGACGGGTGAGATCTTCTGCCGGATCCAATCCTCACTGTCCATCGCAGAAGGCGGCTGCGTGTATGCAAAGACGGTCGCTACAATGGCGAAATGGAAATAAGGTTTGTGGATGCGGGGTAGTTTGGGTAGATGAAATTTGGAGGAAAACTAGTCCGGTCCAGTGCACGTGGGTCCATCAGACCATCTGGGAAACTTCAAGGGTGCACCAGCCCGGGGGTACAAATACCCCTCTCCTCTTTCTCTCTCTACTCGTGCCTTAACATTTCAGTTTCTCTCTCTTGAAAAACCCTTGACCTCAACTCTTCCCCAAAGGAAACAGTAACATATTTGTCTTGCCCTCATTTTTGAAGATCAAAACCCCCCTCTCTCTGTCTCTCTCTCTAACCAAAAATCAACAATTGTTTCTTTCTCTGTCTAAAAATGTGTGGTGGTGCCATCATCTCCGACTTCATTTCGAGGAGCCGCTCAACAGTCTGCGGTTACCGCTACAACAAAGATGAAATCCAGACTCAATCGGTTTCTCTCTCCTCCAACAAAAGGCCTTTCTCTTCAGGTTGGTTTTTTTTCCCCTTAATCCTTCATTCTTTTGGTTTACAATTAGCGTTTGTCTTTAAAATCCTCCATAGGAACGGAGATTTAGATGTCTGATCGGGTTTTTATTTATTTTACAGGGGATTCAACCGTTTCTCAAGGTGGTAAAAGGAAGAGGAAGAATTTGTACAGGGGAATCAGGCAACGTCCATGGGGTAAATGGGCGGCTGAGATAAGAGATCCGAGAAAAGGGGTTAGGGTTTGGCTTGGAACTTTCAACACAGCTGAAGAAGCTGCCAGGGCTTATGACGCAGAAGCTCGAGAGATCAGAGGCAGCAAGGCCAAGCTTAACTTCCCTTTTGAAAGCCCTAAGCGAAAACCCTCAGTTTCAGAGCCTCGAACCCTGAATTTCTCTTCTTCCAACTCATACCAGGGGCTCAATCACCATGATAACCAGAGCTTTGACCTAGGCCTGAATGAGCAATCTAATGGCTCTGATTTGCTCTTGTTCTCGAACAATGTCCAGCCCTTTACCACCTCGGAACTCTACGGTTTCGACATAAACAATGAAGCATCTGGTTTGTCTGTCGAGGTTGGTTCTCAATCTCTAGCGAGTTGTAGTGAGATGCCACCAAGTCCATTTCCTGAACCAGAGAGCAAAGGAAGCAGCGAGGCTAAACCTGAAATTAAGGTTGCAGAAGCAGCAGAAGGGGAGAAGAACACAGCTGAGAAGTTATCAGAGTCTCTATCTGCTTTTGAATCTTATATGAAATTTTTCGATATCCCTTATCTTGACGGAGCGGCCACTGAAAACGCGGAGACCATACAAGAAGGGGTTGGAGCTTCAATGGAGCTATGGAGCTTTGATGATGCTCCTTTCATGGCCGCTCCTCAAGCGGCGGGATTGTGACCGAGAAAGGGAATTCTCTCTGTAAATAGAGGCGAGAAAACTTTGAGGGTTTGAGGTTTCTGCAACTTTTAGTCTTCTGTCGTGGGATTCGAAATTCTTCGTTTGAGATTGTTGGGCTTTTTCCCGGCGGAGGATTGGATATACCGGTGAAAAGTCGGTGATTTGTCGATTCTTTTTTCATTAATGTTAAAGAGTGTTGTAATTTCACATTAACTATTCTAAAATTTTAATTTGAGGAAATTATTTCTGGAAATGTTAATGTAGCCCTGCTCGCACCCATCTCATGCGTTAGGAGTTAAAAATAAATAAATGAATACATAAAGAGGCTATAAATTTGGAAATGAATTCTAAATTTGAGAAAAAAAAAAGTAGTGAAAATAAGCAACATTAAAATAAGAAAAGAGCAGTAAATGTCTAAAAGAATACCAATAAAATTGAGAGGGGGGAGTATAAAAATGCAGAAAATTGTTAAAAATTCAAAATTGATCATCAAAACCTTAAATAATTGTACTAAGAATTTGTTAATGCATGAATTACAAAAGGAATATAATTCTTATAAATTGCCTTTTATTATTTTGAGTTTGTCAAGTTTATATACTGCTCCTTGTTGGAAGAGTCCCAAGTTACTCGATTGAATCCCGTTAACTGCTATTCCAAATTCCTCATTTTCAGAAACTGTCCAAATAATGAAATCAATTCACATGCTTTTGTGGGAGCATGATGTAAACTTGACTTCCTCCCGCGTAGGTTGTTGTAAAGTTTTTTTTATTTGAAAATTACTATAATAATCAACAATTGAATAGAAAAGAAACGTTGATTTTGAATTTTGAAGTACTTAGGTTTTGGCATCAAAAAATTTAACAATTCATTTTGAATGATGGTATTATCCTAGTCCCTCAAGGAAAATTGTTTCAAGCAGGTTGGACTGTATTTTTACATACATAGTCCAGTCCAGAAATTGTAGATGCAAGTAGGTATTCCATCTAAAAACAATAGAAACTAACTGTCCAAATGTTTTCTTGTTAGAATTATTATTTATAATTTTTAAAATTTATTTATTTAATTTTTATATTCAGATCTCCATGTTAAAGATTATGTGTCTTTAAAGATTAATTTTTAAAATCCATCTCAAAAATATATTTATTTAAAAGCCCTCATTTTTTACATATGTGGGGTTGGTCGTATAGAAACCGGGGCCCTTTTCTCAAACACAGACTTGCGTGCAAGTTGGCCCTTGGGTTGAAGATGTTACATCCATGTTCAAAAGGAGTAAATTACTCAAGGGCAATAAAGTACTGGCTTTTGCTCGAGAAAAAGTTTACTAAATTTTAGATGGGAGAGAATTTATGGCGAGCCAACGCACACTGTTCTCTCGTAAAATCATATTTACAAATCGTTGTCTATCATACATTTTGCTTTATAGAGATCTATACCCTCAATGGGGCCGTTCCTCGTATTTTTTTCTCACTATTTTCAATCGTTTTTTTTTGGGCCTATTTGTTGTTCTTTTTTTTTTTAGCCTTCTACTTAAGTAATACGTACCTCTTAAGAGATGTTGAAATATAAGGCTAAAATGAAAAAAGAAAAAAAATTTGACAAAATCAAATGTAAAAGGTGAAGAGTAATGTTGGCCAATTCAACCCGGAACGTTGGTCAAACCAGAACCGGGAACTCGCCGATCCAGTTTTGGCCAATTTTAGTTGTCCGGCCGGGTATTTTTTTAAAATATAAAATATAAAAAAAATAAGAGATTTATTTGTAATGTGTTTTTAATTTTTTTTTATCATTTTGGTAAAGATTGGAAAGTATTTTTTTTCCCTATAAAGGCTTTGCATTTTTCATATTTTTAAAATCTTTTGGAAAATATTTTTAGGCACAAATTGATTTTTAAAATCTTATTTATTTTTTATTATTATTATTATTATTACTTCTTGACTTATTTAGATGTATTGTGTTTAATCATACTTCAAATGTAATTTTTATATTTTTTGTTTTCTTAATATTTTTTGAACCGCCCGCTATCTACCTAGTTCATTGTTTGCAAAATCGCCCTGTCTAACCGCTAACCGCCCGGTTTTGGGCGGTTAGGATGATGAACCGGTATTTAAAAAACAAATGTATATAAATTTTAAAAAACAAGGGATTTGATTTGTAATGCATTTTTAAATATTCTTTACATAATGGTAAAGATTAAAAATTATTTTGGTCATTAATGCTCACTTTTATATTTTTCCATTTTTTTTAGAAATTTTTTAAAATAGCCTTTGAAAAATATAACATGGGTTAAAATCTATTTTTTCTCATTAATTTTCAACTTCATTTGAATGTGTTTTGTTTTAATCATTCTTTATATGTTTTTCGTATATTTTTTTTATATTTTTTTATTTTTATTTTTTTCAATTTTTTGACGGTTCTGTACATACCCAATTAGAGCAATTGAAACCGTAGGCTAGCCGATTATATTGGTTAAACCGCTTCTAAACCTATATCCGATTAACAATTATGGTTTGATTTTGCCAACATAGACCCAGTTCGGCCTATTCAACTTGCAAGTTTACCGGCTGATTTCGGCCTATTCAACTTGCAAGTTTACCGGCTGATTTTTGGAATAATTAGTGAGAACGTGAGGGTAAGACCCAATGACGTAAGCACGGAGCGGAGTGGAACGAAGGATATTTGACGATGGAATCCAGCAGTGTTTTGCGCGTGCCGTGCTATTGATGACGTCATTCCTGGTTTACCGGTGCACACCGGTGTTTTAATCGAGTCGAACCGGACTCGCCCGGATCGACTCAAAAATCGTAATGGGGGGATCGTATCGGCTAAAAAATTGGGAATCGTTCGGTTTTAGAGAGAACCGGACGATTCTGCACAGTGACTCGGCGAGTCACTGTGCGAAATCGACGAGTCCGTGAAGAACACGGGGTTGCACAGTGTTCTTCACGGGATTCTTTGAAATTTGTCATTTTTTGATCATTTTTCTTGTTTTTTTTGGCATTTGATCTAATTTGCAGGCTGTAAACAGCTTTATTCAGCTTTTACAAGGATTAAATGATTGAAAATTTTGGTGTTTTTGGATCACGAAACTTGCTTTTTTAGGGTTTCCGCCTTTTCTGAAAGTTTCAATCCAAATAGGGCATGAATCGTTCAAAATTTGTATGCATTTTGATCGTAAAGCTGTGAATCAAAACCTTTTGTTACTAATTTGTGATAATCGTTGAGAAAAACAGAGTTTTTTGGAGATTGAAGGCTTCGGTTCACAAAATCAGATAAGAAGTTTGGGTTTTTTTTTTTTTCCGCCGTTTGATTTATTTCACGGCGTATTTTGCACATAATGAGTTCAATAATTAGGGTTTTTAATCTTTATTGTGTCTAGTATGATTTAAAATTTTCAATTTTACGTAATTTGGTCAATTACAGCATGAAATTTGAGATGAACACTGAGATGTCTGCGGAACCAAAATTCCGCTGTTTTTTTTTTTTTTCGCCTTTTGATTTTGTTTTCATGATATATTAGAAATAATGTATTAAAAATTTAGGGTTTTGATTCCTTATATTGTTGTTTATCATAAAATATACTCAATTGGATGTAATTTATTTACTTAGAGGTGGATTTTTGAGTTAAAATGGCTTATGTAAAATGGTTCTGTGAAGAACAAAATTTTTTTTTTTTTTTTGTAATCCATGATCGAATGTTTTGTAATACTTGATCGATTTTTTTGTAATCCATGATCAAATTGTTTTTTTTTTTTTTTGTAATCCATGATCGAATTTTTTGTTTTTTTTTTTGTTTTTGTAACCCATGATAGAATTTTTTGTAATCCATGATCGAATTTTTTGTAATCCATGATCGAAATGTTTGTTTTTTTTTCTTGTAATCCATGATCGAATTTTATTTTATTTTATTTATTTTTGTAACCCATGATAGAATTTTTTGTAATCCATGATCGAATGTTTTGTAATCCATGATCGAAATGTTTGTTTTTTGTTTTTGTAATCCATGATCGAAATGTTTGTTTTTTTTTTGTAATCCTTGATCGAATTTTTTGTTTTTTGTTTTTTATATAACCCATGATAGAGTTTTTTGTAATCCATGATTGAATTTTTTGTAATCCATGATCTAATTGTTTTTTTCTTTTTTTGTAATCCACGATCGAATTTTTTGTTTTTTTGTTTTTGTAATCCATGATCGAATTTTATGTAATCCATGATCAAATTTTTTGTAATCCATGATAGAATTTTCTGTAATCCATGATCGACTTTTTTGTAATCCATGATCGAAATGTTTGTTTTTTTTTCTTGTAATCCATGATCGAATTTTTTGTTTTTTTTGTAACCCATGATTGAATTTTTTGTAATCCATGATCGAATTGTTTTTTTTTGTTTTTGTAATCCACGATCGAATTTTTTGTTTTTTTATGTTTTTCTTTTTTTTTGTAATCCATGATCGAATTTTATGTAATCCATGATCGAATTTTATGTAATCCATGATCGAATTTTTTGTAATCCATGATCGAATTTTTTGTAATCCATGATTGAATTTTTTGAAAATTTGTGATTTTTTTTTTTAATCCATGATCGAATTTTTTTTTGTAATCCATGATTGAATTTTTTGAAAATTTGCTGTATTTTTTTTTTTTATTTCTTTTATGTGATGTAAATTAAATACTGAATAACGGTTCATGCAGGGAAAGAGCGTATCAATATTTGCATATTCATTCAAAAACATGAAAATTCTTAATGAAATACCTTCATTTCTTATTGAATTCTTAAAAAACAATATTTATAATGAATTTTAATAATTTTTTCGAATTTTTTTAAAACTTTATTCTGACCGATTCTCGATCCGAATCGCCGATTCACTGATCCGGATAGATTTTTTGGACTCCCGATCCGGATCACCGATCCGTTTTTAAACCATTGGTGCACACAGATTGCGGCGTCCGTGGTTTTGGACAGCCAAAACGTACTACTCTTTTGAACAAACGTATTATTGTACTACTAGACAGAGAGGGGGTCGGTGGGTGTTGTACTGCGGAGAGAGAAGCATGGTTCGAGAAGAACACGTGCGTACATAACCTCGACAAACGCCGCATCCTTTTCTTAATGCCTAAAAATTATCCAACTGCTTATCCACCCTCTTTTGCAAATAATAAAAAATGAGATAGGATTGACCTGGATTTGTTGGACGTTTACAAAAAGCACGCGGTTAGCATGCGGCCAAGCCCGCACACATCGCAATACGGGCTTCACATTTAATATTTTTTTTAAAGGACTGTATACAATGAGACGATTTACTTTGAAAAAAGTTTATTTAGAGTCAAGGCCCTAAACATTGAAATTGGAACCTACCACATAAATTTCAATGGAAAATATTGTTTTGATGCTCAAATATATTCAAATTGATCATCTCGACATCAAGATGTATGGACATGAGAAAAAAATTGGATTTCAAGTTTTGAAAATAGTGTATTTTGTAACATATTTTTGGACCATCAATTTTTAAAATTTTCAAGTTTTCATAGATTTGTCGATCTATATTAATTTTCAAGTTTTAAAATTTATAAATAAATATGAAAATATATTTTAAGGCTATTAGATAGTATTGAAACTACATTTCTCGACATTATTAGAAGGTAGATTCTAATTTGATTGTTTAGTGCCTAAATCTTACACAAACCGCACCCATTTACTTTTGATATAATGTGGTCACAATTCTTTACAAGTACAACCATTTGATGTAAAATTTGGTAGCTTTGATTTGTCACAAAATTCAAAAAAATTTATTTTGAAGTTTGAGTTTGGTCAATAGAATAATTGCAGCCACCCAATTTCACATTCAATGATCGAGATTATTGTGACCACCTTGTATCAAAGGTAAATGGTCTCGTTCTATATTTTCTCATTTTTTAAATATAATTTGATCTTAATTTTTAGAAAATATATAAACTTTTAACTTGGAGATCATGAATATGAAAAATAAAATATTTTTAAAAACTAAATTTTTTTTTAAAAAAACTAGAAACAATAATTATATTAAAAAGAAACATATGGATCATTAATTACAATTGTTTTTAAATGGATAGTCTATTTGCATCCATCTTTAAAAATATATTAAAATGTTAAATAGCTCATCTCTTATACATATTTGAAAAAATATCTATTTTTTTTTCTTTTTCTTTTTTTAACTTATTTGATGTATTTTAGGTCCCTAGAACCCCCTACTAAAATTGTATTTTGGATTATAATTTTTTTTTTTTTTTTTTTAATGAGCCAACCACGCAATCCAAGTTAATTGCGTTGAATTCTTGCATGCGAGTGTTCTTTCGAGTGTAGTGGGTAAATGTCCCGAACGTTGTATGGAGGAGGTCAGCCCTTTACTTTTACCAAGATGTGGGATGGTACCCTTTCTCATATCATCTTTCCTTTTCTTGAATTGTCCCATTCTTCATGCAAAACCATACCTATTTATCTTTTTTTTTATTTTTTGTAAAGCATTTTAAGACTGTCAATTTTTAAGATTTTAAAGTTTTTATAGATTTGCTCGATCTACACTATTTTTGAAACTTAAATTTTATAATTAAAGATGAAAATATATCGTAAAACTATCGCAACGATTTCTAGTATTGAAACCACATTCTCGATACTATTTGAAGGTGCGCTCTACTTTCATTGGTTAGAGAAACGTCTCTTTACAAACCGCACCCATTAAGAAAAAGAAAAATACTTTTTAAAAGTTAAAGGATGAGGTTTCTATAAGACCTAGGCTTTACACAATCCTCGTCCGGAATGCACTTTCGGCAATGAAAATCTTCATAATGGCTCTGAAATCAATTTCCAACACAAACAAGGAAATTCGAAACTCAAAAAATGATAAAGATCTTGCAAATCTATGAACACTTATTTTTCCCCTTGAGTCCCGATCCCCTCGGTTCCCCGATCTTGATCTCTTCGGTTCCCCGATCCAGATCAGCTATTAAAATACTTTGTCTCCCCACATATTCAAGTTAATATCGATACACTACTTACCGGGACCCAGCTAGCGTTCTTAAATATGATCATTAGACAGATAATCATCACTTAACAATATAATATTTTTCTACAACTTGTTGCATAGGATTATTCGAGGGGCATAGTTATCCATTAGGTGAATCCCAAGGCACATGCACATCTATTTTTAATACTTTAATAATGTATTATTAAAGTATAAAAGAAAAAGGAAAACAAGTGCAACTTCTTGCTTAAACAGTACATATTCAACTAATCCAAGTATTTGTTAACATTTGATGAGATGTTTTTTTTTGTTGTTGATCTCTATGTTTCTTTTGCATCAACTTGCTTGGAGATAATGATCCTTGGATAATTAATTATGTTATGTAACTATTCTTTGTCAAATTGGAGGGATGCCCTTATCTGGCATGCAATAGATATTTACCCAATAATTAGGCTCTTAAGGTCAACAGCCAAGTTCCAATATATAATTCATCATAAATATTAAGGTTTTTTTTTTTTTTTAAAAATAATTGTTTTCCTTTTATGTTGTTATTTTCATTGCCTACTAGCAGTAGATAACCTCATGCCTCACCTAAATGCACTAATTTTTATATATCCATTTTCATGGGAGACATTAGTGAAAGGCATAGTAACAGGACTCGGTGGGTTATTTTGTAAAACTCGCCATGATCTCGTGAGCACTAAAATCCTATTTATTCCCTTGATTCCTCTTAGTTTTCTGGAATTGGCGTCTCTTGAATATCGGTGCAAGCTTCACCTTTGTAAAAATTAACTACAAAAAAAAAAAGAATTTCTAAGAAAAGATAGAAATGCAACGAATAAGAGCCATCCATTTTAAAGAAAAAAATGGTGTGAAATTGAAGAATGGGGGGTTTGTTATGTTGCGTTTATGTGGCCTTTAAAGGCTTTGTGAGTGTGTATTGAAATACTTTCATTATAGTGAAACATAAATTCAGTGGGAACGTGATCCCTCGAGGACCAAACTAAGCAATTGATGTTTGCTTATACCAGATTGTTCTTATCGATTTAGGCCAGACGGTTGTAAAACCCAAGATACCTGGGCATAAGGAATTAACCGAGGAGGGTTTTGGGTTAGCCCTTGATGAGGTCGGAGCTTAATGCCTAGATGAGAGAGCCGAGGGACTGTGTGACCTTTCTGTGTGATGGTAGGTCTATTGAGACGGGGGCCAAAACCTCATCCATGTTCCATCACATGGCATGCATATTGATAGATCGTTTGGGAAAGCCAGATATGCACTTTTGAGTGAAGCGTATGCATGTATGAGAGATACCCCTATGCGTCATAGAGCTGTGGTCGTATCAGGTTGTGATGACATTGACATCTCTAAGGGATGACATGTAATCCACAGATTAGGATTGTGACCCCTTGATTCATTTACCTGACTTTGGTGACCGGCTAATGAGCCCTTGCTTGGACTGTGGGTCATGAAAAACACTGGGTCCGGTCGATAAAGCTAGTGTGGTCTGTAGTCTACAGTTGAAGGTGGAGTACCCCATCATTACATATTGGATTCCTAAAACCATATGGATTCTTTTCCCATTGTATTAATTTAATTATGTTCATTTTATTATTGAAATGATTTTAGTTTTATTATTTGAATTTTTATGAATCTCTCAATATTTTATTTGTGATTTTGGACTTATAAAAATACAATTATTGTTCTTACAAAGTTATAAATATTCAAATGTATATTTTAAATTGTTTTATTCAATTTTAAAATAATATATTTTTTTATAAAAATTCCATGGGGCCTATAGTGCACATGGGCCCACTATGTGGCATGTGGGTGGGGGGCCTACATGTGCCACAAAAGGGTGGCACGCCCCACCCTCTTTGGATTCTCTTTGCTTGATGTTCAAGTTTTAAGATAAGATAAGTTTGTTTTGTGGCATGTGGTCAAATCTTGGAAGGTAAATATTGACCATGGCTTTATCTGTTTTATAGCAACTTTGTTTTAAAGATATATGATTAATTTGAATTGATATTAAATATTGATCTTATCTTATTTATATTTGGTAGTATTTATTTACTTGATAATATTTGACATATCCTTATGGAATATGTAACATGGATCATGCAATTTTATGGAATGCATGATATTTATTTTATTTAAATATATTGATGGGAAAATGGTTTAAGGAAAGGGGGATAATGGTTCAAGCACATTCCATAATGTTGATGGCCCATCTATGGAATGGATGACTCAGATCTCTCACCCCACAAGTCACCTTGATCAACGGTCTAGATTCAATCTCATGAAAGATGCAAACTATAAAAAAACCCTAAGAAACGTTAAACCTAAATATTCATTATAAATAAAAGTGCTATCTCCCAATCTCTACACAACCCCTCTCTCTCTCCCATAACCTCTCTCTCACCTCTCTCTCCTAGAGGGGCACGCCCCACTCTCTCTCCTCCGTCTTTATCTCTCTAATTTTATGTCTCCAAGTTTTAGGTGGTACTCTCTCTCCTCTCTAGACCTAAGTTAATTTTGGATATTAAAGTTTTAGTAGAGATTTTAAGGGGTAGTTACTTAGTTTGGCCGAAATCAGTTATCCCGGTTCGAGATTGAAACTAGACCACAGATCTCGTGCCATTGGATGTGGTGACTCAGTGTGGGGTGTAAAAAACCCGGTTGAGGTAATCTCCGACATCTTTTCATTTATTTGTTAAGTTCTTTTATTTTATATTCTCAAGCACAATATTAGGTTATATGACTCGCATCAAGTAGTTGAGATTTATTTTATTGATATGTTATTTAATTTTTGGAATTTCTATTGTTTGTAGAAAGACCATCTGTGAGTGATCTTGTTGCCAAAATTATAAGAGGTGATTATTTTTTTTTTAAAAAAAAAGTTGTATTTCCCCGACAAAAAATTACATAGGTCTTTCTTTCATGTTATGCCCAAAATTTTATCAATTTGTTCATTATTCCCCGACAAAAGCACAAATTGTCTTGATCTTTCTTCAAAAATATTTCACGACTTTGATATTTATCCCAAAAATGCTCTAATGCTGCCATGCACCCTTGGGTAGACAATCACCAAATGTTTTACCCTTTCACATTATAACCTAATATCTAATCATCATGTCAATTAAGAAAGGGTGTGGTTTATATAATAACCTAATATCTAATCATCATGTCAATTACGTCTCTTGATCTTTCTTCAAAAATATTTCACGACTTTGTTATTTATCCCAAAAATGCTCTAATGCTGCCATGCACCCTTGGGTAGACAATCACCAAATGTTTTGCCCTTTCACATTATAACCTAATATCTAATCATCATGTCAATTAAGAAAGGGTGTGGTTTATATAATTACCTAATATCTAATCATCATGTCAATTAAGAAAGGGTGTGGTTTATATAATAACCTAATATCTAATCATCATGCCAATTAAGAAAGGGTGTGGTTTATATAAGGCTGGGCCCTAGGCAACAAGGCGCACCTTTAACTGATGTCTAAAGATGTTGCTTTATTATTGAAAACCTTTATGATGGCCTGAAAAATGTACTTTCAACTTTCAGTATAAAATTTAAAGTTTTAAATATAGTATAGATCGAGTAGATCTTCGAACACTTGAAAATCTTAAAAATTGACGGTCTAAATATAGTATAGATCAAGTAGATCTTCGAACACCTGAAAATTGACGGTTTAAATATAGTATAGATCGAGTAGATCTTTGAACACTTGAAAATCTTAAAAATTGACCGTCTAAAAATACATTATAAAATACATTATTTTTTGGGTTGAAAACCGTTTTCTCTCATGTCCACACTTATGAGGAATTTTTTGACATCAAAACAACTTTTTCTAATGAATGTATGAGGTCCGCCTTAATTTGATTATTTAAGGCCTCACCCTTGTATAAACTTTTCCCACCAAGAAAACGTAAAAAAACAAGGGATACAACGATCTTATGAAATAAATCAATCTAAAAACTCATTTGTGGTGTAAAGGATTGTTTTAAGGGCACGTCAGATAATTTTTACGATAGTATCAGGGGCAGGTTTGGGAGGTGTGTGAGAGGGGCTGATGGAAGAATTGTTTTTTGTTACTCGGGCCTTCTGGGTCAAGCCACTGCTAATTTTGCGGAACTTGCAACTCTTTTGCAAGATTTAAAATTTTTTAAGGACAAAAATGTAGGAATCATTGCGTGGTTGAAGGGGACTCTATTAATGTGATCAATTGGTGCACTAATAAGCAGAGAGTTCCTTGCATCCTTAGGCCTATGTGGTGTGAAATTATGGATTTGATAGGAGGTCTCACAGTTTCTTTTCAGCATGTTTACAAAGAGGCTAATGCTTGGGCTGATTTGTTGGCTAAGCGAGGAGTTTCTCTGTCTTCGCTTTCATGTTCACGTGATGTAAATTTGATGTAATCCTTTTCCATTAGCCATAAAAGTTTTTAATATTGGTCAAAAAAAAGTTTGTGATAGTATTTCTACATAAAAGAACTCTCCCATTATTTTATATTAATTGATTGTCAATTAGTATGAAAAATACACTGGGACTAAGTGATAAAAAAAAAAATCCAACACTTGGCTACATAGAGTAGTTCTTTCATGTTAAAATACGAAACTAACACTTAGTTACATCGAGCAGTTCTTTCATGTTAAAATACAAAATTAGTCCAACATTTTTAGAAAGGACCCGATTTCTATGTGGCTAAGTAAGCATATGAAGAAATGCAGCATCTTAATAAATATGTTTTTGAGATGGATTTTAAGATTTAATTTTTAAGGATATGTAATTTCTAATACAAAGATCATGAATATGAAGAAATAAATAAATTTTAAAAACTAAAAATAATAATTCTAATAAAAACGCATTCAGACGGTTAATTTTTATTGGTTTTTTTTTTTATGGAATACCTACTTCATCCATCTTTAAGATGGTTGCTTTTAAGTTTCATTGAAAACGTGATACACAAAAGCAAAGGGTATCTTAGACAATTCATCAAAACACGAGTGTACTCTAAGACATCTCACCAACCCCAAATGATAACACGGACCTGTCGCCGTCCAAGTTGCACCAAGGACCGTCCAACTTACTGGACAAAAGCAAGGCGTGGCCACGCCAAACGCCTCACCGAAGGACCCATAGGTGTTACGATCCCCTCCTGAATCTATATTTAAAAAGACAATTGGTCTTCTTCATCAAGGAAGTCAGCATCACCACCACCGTCGTGATTCTGATACCATGTAAAAAAAGACATATAAACAATATGTTTTTCAATTAATATGACAATAACACACCAGCTCAAGACTCACAAGCACAAGCAAACAAAAAGAAGAAGAAAAACCAAGTTAAAGTTGAAAAAAAACTTTATTAAAAAAAAATATAGGATACATAAAGATATTACAATCTCAACACACAAAATTAACCTTTATATATGTGACCTTGAGATACTAAAAGACATTACAATGTTGACACCCAGTATTAACCTTAAACATGTGTTACAAACCCCCTCCTCCACAAAACGATGGCAACGTAACGAGAAATCCTGGGTCCAAATCTCCGTTATGTAATGTGGCATTGTTAGTAACGTGGCACTTGTGGGCTCACTCATCTCGTATGGTCACTCTCTCTCTCTCTCTCCCTACTCTCTTATTTTCTCTCTCTACTCTCTCTCTCTCTCTTAAAAAGGACCCTAGGGAATATAGAGACTCTCTCACTCTCTCTCTCTCTCATGATCATTCTAAAGGTTGATAAAATTAGGGTTTGAGCCTAATTATTTTGAAGTTAGGGTTTTGTAGAGATTTAAGGGTGGTTTGGAGTTAGCGTTTTGTAGAGATTAAGGGTGGTTAACTAGTTTGGCCGAAATTAGTTTTTTCGGTTCGAGATTGAAGCTAGACAGCTGATCTCGCACCATTGGATGTGGTGACTTCGTGTGGGGTGTAAAAAGCTCGGTTGAAGTAATCTCCGGCATCTTTTCTTTTAATTGTTTGTTCTTTTGTTTTATATTCTCAAGCACAGTATTAGGTTGTATGAATGGCGTCAAATAGTTGAGATTTATTTTATTGATGTGTTATTTATTTTTAGAATTTCTATTGTTTATAATAAGACCACCTGTGAGTGATCTTGTTGCCAAATTATAAGGGGTGATTATTATTAAAAAAAAATTGTATTTCCCCGGCATAAGATTATATAGGTCATTCTTTCAAACTTTTGGTGGGAGGAGACAGAGAAAAGCGGGATTGTGATTTGGAGAATCTTATTTTCCTATTCTTTTTTTTTTTGCTAATGCTTTAAAGCAATTGATGTATTTACTACGTTAGTATTAATGATTAAGTTATCTATTAAAATTATATTTAAAAAAATTATGGACTTTTTAAAAAATTATACCGACATTGATTTGTCTTCTATGTGAGACACATGTTCGTGTTTTACATATTGATTGTACAAGCATCAACTCCAATCACGGACCGAACATTTGCTTATGAAAATTAAACGTGATATTGATCAATTATATATTTTCCAGCCAAAGTTCTTCCCATTGATCAATTATATATTTTCAGCCGAAGTTCTTACTATTGCGTTGAACAATTAACTTTCTTTGCAAGCATAAACCAACACTTACTATTTTTGGTCGTTTCTACTTAATTTCTTTGACAATCTCATTTTGCTTAGAACCTGGAAGTTATTTAGGCTTCTTCCTCATAACCTAGCAAGTCTAATGGCTAGTAGAATTGTAATGACTAAACCTTTCAAAAATTAAAAAAACTGAATGAGACCTATTTTGGCATGTGGAAGAGGAAGATGAAATATCTTTTTATTCAAGATAGAATTTTATATGTGCTAGAAAAAGACCCACCAGTAGTTCGTGATAAACTAATTATATATATATATAAAGTTACAAAGATTATTAAAAGATGACCTCTTAGCTAAGACATCAATACTAACTTCTATGCAAGATGACTTGATTAAGGTATTCGAATATTATGAAACATCTAAAAAAAGGCTAAATGCAATAAAAGCAAAATATGATACAACATATGATATTCACCTCTATTTGTTATTAGAGTAAAATGATGGAGGATGATAATGTAGAGGAGCACGTAAACAAATTGCTAGTTATGGCTAAGGACTTAGCCACTGTTGGAAATGAAGTTCCCGAGCGCATGCAAGTTTCCACATTATTAAATAGTCTTCGACCTTTTTAGAGGATGGCGACCATAGTAGTCAGATTGAATGCAAAATCTCTTACTTTAGGAGACTCCCCATGTAACTAGCCTTAGAACAACAACACATAAACAAAGATAAAAAGAATGAACTTCTGCTTGCTCAAAGACCTCCCAAACCTAGCCAACCCAAACCTAAAAACTAGATTTTTCAAAAAAAAGTGTAATAAGAGGAACAAGAGGTTCAAAACAAAGAGTGAGCTCATGATTGCTCAAGGACCTCCCAAATCGAGCCAATCCAAATTTAATAATAAAAAATCTCAAGAAAAGTTTAATTTTAAGAACAATAGGTCCAAAAAACAAATGAACCAAACCCTACAACCAAGAAACTAAACAATGACCGCCAAAATGCTTCTTATGTAGCTAGCTAAGACACTTTAAAAATCGATACCCACATAATAGAAACTCATAAAATCCACAGCATAGCAGCAATGTGAGTAACAGGCATGAAGTTGTTTGTGTGGTCATAGAATACTTACTTGCTGACCACGCCATCAAAGCATGGTGGGTAGATTCAAAACCTAAGTGTCATATTGCAAACATAAAACGCTTTTCCAAGGACTTTGAAAAAATAAAAGCTAGGGAGAAACTCATCTGCATGGGGAACAATACTTATTCTGATACATTAGGTGTAGGAACATGGAGGTTACATGTTGGGGTAGTCAATCTTATATTAACTTATATATATTTTGTCCCTAGTATAAGGTCACTTACTCAAAAGGGCTTTGATGTTTGCTTCCGATCATTTAAAGTATCAATAAGAAAGAGTGGGCGAATTTATGCTTAGAAACACTTAATTAATGAGCATAATATGTTCCTTCTTCGTGTAAATTAAAAAGTTGATAATAAACTTTCTACTTATTTTTGTTATATTGATTGCATACACTTGCCATCTTAAGCTTGGCCACATAAGAAAAGATAAAATAAATAGGACAACAAAGAAATGTTTTATTCCATATCTAAATAATGTGGAATTTCCAACTTGTCAGCATTGCTTGTCAGGAAAAATGACCTACAAAACCATTTAATAAAAAGGAGCGAGTTAATGAGTTATTGAATGTGGTCCACTCAGATATTTGTGGGCATCTCAATATTAAAACTCATAGAGGATGTCGTACTTCATCACTTTTATTAATGATTTTTCTAGGTTTAGATATGTTTATCTAATCCACCATAAATCAAAGCTTTAGAAATTTATAAAATATATAAAAAGAAAATAAAAACTGACTGGGCATGAACATCAAAGTTCTTAGAACTGATAGGGGAGGTGAATTCATGTATGTAATTTTCAATGCTTATTGTCAAGAAAATGGTATTAAAAGACATACCACTATGCTTTATAGGCCACAACGAAATGGTATAGCTGAAAGGCGTAACAAATCCTCTTAGAAATGACTAAATCTATGATGACTCATGATAGTCTACTCAATACCTTTTTGGGAGAAGCAATAAGTACATCCATGATATACTTAATATGGTTCCAACTAAAATAATAGATTCTACCCCTTATGAATTGTGGATAGGTAGAAAACCTGATCTAAACAACTTAATGGAATAGAGGTTAACGACACATGTTCTCATTTATATCAGCAAAAAAATAAGTTAGAAAATAAAACTCTAGTTTGTAATTTTATAAGATACCTTGAACGTTCAAAGGGCTATATATTTTATCATAAAGATAAATGACTCGTTGAAAGCAGAGGTGTTGAGTTCCTACAAGATTTCTATGAAGAAAACTTACCTGTTGTGGATAATGATGATCTACTGAATATCATAGGTGACTTAGAACCACCACATATAGTGGATATGGATAACCCTGATCATCATCACATGATGATGTTAATGTATCCACATACCCTATGTTAAATAGTCAAAAGAGGTCTAGAGCTCCTTCATCTTACCTTGATGATTTTTATGTCTACATGAGTGAGGAGATAAGGAATCTTATTGACCTATATGAACTCAATGATCATTTTGACTTCAATGATGTGATGAAGTCACAAGAATCTCAATAATAGCTTAATGCCATGAGAGAAGAAATTGATTCTATTGAAAAAAATAAAGTTTGATATATGTGATTTACCATAAGATAGGAAACCTAGTAGTTCTAAATGGGTACTTAAAATGAAGCTAAAATCTGATGGATCAATTGACAAATTTAAAGCTAGGTTAGTAAGAAAGGGTTTTACCCAAAGAAAGTGAGTCGATTATGTTGATATTTATTCTCTTGTTGCAATGTTTATATCCCATTAGAATAATTTTGACAATCATTGCATATTATGATTTAGAACTTTACCAAATAGATGTAAAGATGACATTCTTGATTAACTAATTAAAGGAAACAATCTAATGAAGCAACTTGAAGCCTTCATAATTGAAGGCTAAAAAAATAAAATATATAAATTAAACAAGTTTTATACGGTTTAAAATATTTTTGAAGACAAAAGTACTTAACATTTCATTATGCTGTCCTTTAAATGGAATATGAAGTAAATAGACTTGATAAAACTAAGTCATGGCTTTCTTCTCCGTTTGAGAAGAAGGATATGGGAAAAGCATATTATGTCCTATCAATAAAAATAACTAGAAATAGAAAATTTAAAATGTAATGCTTGAGCCAAGAGCGATAATTTGACTCCATTCTTAAGAGATCTAAAATGAAAAATTGTAAACCATTGTCCACTCCTGTTAAAAAAGGAGTAAAGTTATGCAAGAAGGATTGTCCAGTAGAAAAACAAGAAAAACTTATGATTATCTATGCACAAGCTATATGCAGTACGATGTATAAGACCATATTTGAACTATGGTATATGTTTTGTACGTAGATATCAAAGTAATCTAGATATAGCCCATTGGAAACAATAAAAAGAATTGCAAGGTACATTAAGGGAACAAAATGTCTTAAATTATGTTTTCATGATATATATATATATATATATATATATATATATATATATATATATATATATATATATATATCATGAACTCATCAAAATATTCGAATATTTATTCCTTACGACAAAGTATGTTTTAAGGGCTTGTTTGGGTACCTGGAGAAGCCTGTACTTGGGATAGGCTTATGCTGGAATTGGCTTATCCTGGAATTTGCCTATTCCTGGGATAGGGGTGTCCGCTATTTGAATAGCACTTGATAAAAAACTTGGATATGCCTATCCACTGTTTGGATTCCCTAGAAGATGCGAATCTATGGAAATTTAGTTGCCGTTTTTGTATTATTACTTTACATTTAATTTTATATTAATTAACTCCGTACATTCATTCAAAACTTAAATATTATTTCTCAACTATGATGAAATCCTCTTTTTTTTTTTCTTTTTTTTTTTTTTTATTCCTTTCCGTTATATCCTTATAAATAGACATCTTACATACCAAAGATTCAATTAATGTCAATGTTTTTTAAAATCAAGTTATATACATTGATATTTTGAAACTTAGAATTAATATCTCTCATTCTTGTGGGGCAAACATTGTAGCTTGTGAAAAAGAAAGAAGAAATAAATCTATTTCAATATCTATTAATAGATGAACTATTGAACTTTCTACTTGTAATTTTTTAGTTAATTAGAAAACGTCCATCACAAAACACATGATCGATTTTTTAAGGGATACAATTAGGTATTGTCAATCAATGTGGTTATAAAATTATGTTTTCTCTTGCTTTGTCATTAACCATTTTTATATGGATTGCGTTATGTTGGATTTATTTTGATATCTCATTTGTCTTATTCTTATGTTCTTGAAGCATGGAGCTGATGTTAATGCATCTGATAATACCTTACAAATAGCACTGCATTGGGCCTCAGTTTGAGGTTCTACCGAAGTAGCTGATATACTCGTGCACCATGGGGCATGCATTGAGGTTCATGATTTCAAGGGATATGGTGTGAGTACGGAGTTGACTAAGCTGAAATTGATTGTTGAAAGTTGAAACCTTTGGATGGCATTTTGGAGTGGGTTTGATTCCTTTTGTTTTCTTTATTTAATTTTATGGCTTTGAGTCTTGTTACCTTAAAAAACATTTCAAGCAAGTGGGAAGTAATACTGTTTGTAGTTTGATCCTTTAGGAAAGGTAGAGTATTGCCCTTTGCCATTCCAAATGAATGACTTCTCAATTTCTTGAGGGTGATTGGGAGGACAAAAACTAAATGCCATTCCAAATGAATGACTTCTCAATTTCTTGAGGGTGATTGGGAGGACAAAAACTAAATGCCATTCCAAATGAATGACTTCTCAATTTCTTGAGGGTGATTGGGAGGACAAAAACTAAATGCCAAGAGAGAAGGGATAGTGAGTGGACAAAAATTAGATATAAATTCAAGTCAATTGCTGCTTGTATCCAAACAATACAAAAATCTAGTATAAATTTTGGAAAGTTCAAGAGCTACATAGGTCCTTCCATTTAACTTAAGTTTAACTTAAGTACTTGCAATCTACTATGTTTAAATTCAAACCACAATAGAAATCTATTATTCCATGCCATCTGCAAAACCGGGCTCATGAGATGGATTGGTGGTAGGACAATGCCGAACCTCCTCACAGCACCTACTTCTACCATGTTTTGAACATGGTTTTGTCATGTTTGATAGCCCAATTGATACACATGTAAACATCACCACTTGGTAGAGTAATATGAACAACCATCCTAGATTTTTAATAGCATTCTATGTCAAATATATGTCCGCATTAATAAGTGACATGCGCAAAATCGAATTCCCAAAAAACATTTCGAATTTATATCTATGTTTTTCAGTTCATGCATGCCCATTGACCAATAACCTCTAACAATCATTATAGTACATGCAATACATGTTCAATACTTATAACAATCAATGCAATAAAGTATTATTCAATTCACACATATTTCATACAATACACTCCAAAGCCGAATATCAAGATGGGTAGAGTTAGTTTGCATAAGTTCTAGTTTAGTTTAAAGTAGTAAAGGAAATAATTTATGATAAATGAAAAATACAAAATGGTAATGCACATATACATATAACTACAATTACGAATGCGATTGTCTTCAATGCACTCCCACTTATAGTGTCTTCAATGCACTCCCACTTATAGGAACTGTTGATATTTATCTTGAATTCTTGAATTTATTTCCTTTAATTTAAATTTCCTATTTATTTGGGGAGAGCCTATTATTTAGGATCTAAGTTTGTAGATAAGTCCTACCAAGATTAGGATGAAGCTTTAGGTATGGATGAAGCTTTAGGTCCACAAGTTGATTCACGGATGGAGCCTTAGGTCCATAAGTAGATAGAACTAAAGTTATGTTTCTTAACTTTATGGGAAAAAACCTCATGTAACAGCTTTATTTGGGTTTGTTTTTTCTATATAATGGGTTATTTAGAGAGAGAAAAAGATCCAAAAAAATAGAGGGATAAGGCTTTGTGGGTGATTGAGTCTCTTGTTATCTGAAGTAAGTTGCCTTTATAATTTTCTTTTTTGGATTTAGTAAGTGAAAAATATCTATCATCTTCGCCCTTGGATGTAGTCACATCTATGACGAACCATTTTAATCCTGATGTTATTTTGCATTTATTTATTTCCTACTTTATTTTTGTTACTTGTTGCTTGTTTTTTGTCGATTTTTTTTCTCGTACTTTATTTGCCAAAAACCAACCCATTGAATTTAGAGCTTCCGCGCACAACAAATATGATACTTTAAGTAACTTCTCGATAAACTATTTTTTGATCAATTTCTTAATGTCTTTCAATGTACAAACTTTTTTTTATATTATTTTATCAAGATTTCATTGAGAGAATGAAAGTACATCAGTGGAATAAAGGAAAACAAAAGCCAAAAAAGTCCGGAAAAGAAATAAGAGGGATATGTAAAAGTGATATGGCCTCTAAATAATGCCAGACTTAACCAGCACTGATCCTAATCACTAGATGCAACATTAGGAAGTCTGACTGCTTCTTCCTTTTACTCTCCATGGACATGGTTAAATGGGACTTCCTTTCTTCGCAAACCATACAAGATTTCATTTATAATGGAGATCCATTGTATGGTTTTCATCATAAGATTTGCACTAATTGATCACATTGGCTGAATCTTTGATGATAAGATTTGCACTAATTGATCACATTCGCTGAATCTTTCAACGTACACTGTTCATTTAAATAAGCCTCAGCCAAGAAATCTCGACTTTGTCCATGGCTTAACTCCTTAGCTACGATGAGCACCTTAGTGGACTCTTGTTTTGTAGCCTTTGAAAAGCTGGTGTCTGTCATAATTATTAGAATAATATACGCGTATATCTCCCTAGAATACCGCCATTTAATTAAGAAATTTTCTTCCAAATTTGGTATTCCACACTTCATTCTTTTTGGCTTTTTTTTTTATTCTTCCAAATTGTTCTCGTTTCAGACCTTGAAAGTCAAAGGTTTTTCTTTCACTATGTATATATTCGGTCTTTGAAAGTCGAAAGTTTAAAACTTTAAGTCTTGGACCTTTGAAGTTATAGAAATTTTTTTTTTTTTTTTTTATCAACAGACCATCAGAATTTGGGACCTTAAAGGTCTCGTGTTTAAAACAAATTTCGATAACTTTGGACCTTAAGGTCCGACATTTTAAACTTTGGAGTTTCGCCAAATTTGGGCAATTTGGGACCTCAAAGGTCTCGTGTTGGAAAAGCAAATACAGCAATTTGAAAAAAATAAAAACCTATGAAAAGAGGGAATGAATGTAATACTATGCTTTAAAAAATGAACTTTTAAATAAGAGTTATTGAGGGGGATATATACATAAATTTATCTAACGTTTGCAATATTAAGGGTAGGAGTTGTATGAGGTGTTAACCTTGAACAATTGAAGTACAAATTATGTCTTGAAAATCCCATAATGGCTTGAAAATCTATTTTCATCTAAAATTATCAAATTTAAAACTTTGAAAATAATTTAGATTGAGCATATCTATAAACACTTGATTTTTTTTGAAAAATGACAATTTAAATAATGTCATATAAGATGAATTATTTTTAAAACATAAAATATTTTATTTATTTTTTCTATCCATGCATGTCGAGGTCGAAACAATGAATTGGAAGTTTTTTTAACGTACAATCAATTGAAAGCTTTTTTAACGTTCAAATAACCTTTTCTAGGTGAATCATTTGCTTACTTTCATAGTTAAAGATTGAAGTCTTGGATAAACTCTTTCATAATATTCACGGTCTTAAGAATGTTTGATAAATTTGAAGCCGAGCAAAACATTTGTCCAGTCTCCCAGAGTCCAGCCATTTGAAAATAATCACCAAATATCTCGTATACAACGAGCGTGACAGTTTACTGCAGTAAAAAACACATCACTCCAGCAATAAAGCAGTTGACATAGAGAGCCGTGGGTATGTGTTTTTCTGCTACAGGTCAAAGTTGTGGCATACTCTAAATATCTTATTTTACATGATGGTTAAAAATAATTGTGATCTCGTTGTAATGAATATAATAATTTTATTATATATAATGTTTTTTTTATTTCAAAATAGTTTCATGGTATACAATTCCTAAACAAATACCACTACGCATTCTAAATTAACAATTGGTTGTAACGTTGTAGACTTGTAGCAATTAAAAATTAGGTCACAGCATACATGAAGGTAAATTTTCCCCTTAATTATAGAAAATGCCCTTTCAACATTATGGATGATCCAACTTGCCGTCTAACAATCCTTGAGAGATCCTACCAAAATGTATATCTAATAATAATATAGGAAAGGAAAAGTGTACAAGGGGACCATTAGCTTTTGTTCTATGGAAACCAGAATTACTCTTGTTCCGCAGGTTTTGAATTAAGTGGTTTTGAAAGTGCCATTGACTAGATTTAAAGTAAAAAAATGAATTAAAAAAAAAAAACCAACTTAAACTTCGTGACATACTTCAAGCCGTCCAATTTGACATCTAATAGCTATAAGAAATAGTGATCTCCTTATATAAAAAATAAATAATCTCCTATTATGAAATCCCAAAAAGAAAAATGGGTCAATTTTCCCTTATAAATGTACCTGATTATCAACACATAGTTCTATTATATATTGTCCTTGATTATTCGTCTTCCGCACATTTTAGTTATCTTAAAATGAAATAGGTAGATGGCAAGAGACAATAGTTGGAAAACGTTTACAAAAGCGGACCGCTTATAGCGCAATTAGATCGAATGGCCATGATCAAAGGAAAAGATACGAACGCCATAGATTTCGTGTGTTAATAGAATTAGGATTTTGGGAAAAGTAAGGGTCCAATGCATCCCACACGTGGGTCTCACTTAGATGTTTAAAATACAAAAGAAAAGTAAGAAAAATTCAGAGTTAAAATTATGGACACGGTTAGCATGCACATGTGGAAATGCGGGATTGGCAAAAGAAAAATTAGAGAACTTCGGAGTAAAATGAGTTAAAATTATGTACACGGTTAGCTTACGGCCACACATGTGGAAATGCGGGATTGGAAATAAATATGTTTTTAAAATATAATTTGATCCTAATTTTTAGAGAGAAATCATGAGTATGAAAAAAAAAAATTAAAAACTAAAAATGATAATTATATTAAGAAAACATTTGAACGGTTAGTTACAATTGTTTTTAGATTTACCACCTATTTGCATTCATCTATGAGATGGATGCTCTATGATGCTTTATACCTCTAGATGGTATATTGTAGATATGCGGTCCAGCCTGCATAAAACAATTGTTCTAAAATTATTGTTCAATAAAAGTTTAGAGTAAAATGAATCCACATGTTCAGCATAGGGGTAGCAATGGATCTGACTAGACCTGGGACCCGACGGGTATACCCGACGTCGAGTCTGGGTATAGGTCCAAAATTGGGACCCAAATACTATTCAGGTCTGGGTCCAGCCGAACCCGACCCGTACCCGTAGTCATAGAGTATATGATGGCAACAATGTATCTTTAAGCATGCGCTAGGTGTTCATATTGTCGCAGTATTGGCCACATTTACAATATTATTAACATAAAAAAGAAGCTCATAATCACAGGGTATATAATGGCCAAAAAAATGGCAAAAAAATAAATAAACAAATAAGTTCATAGCCATAACGTGGCAATGGATCTGACCATACCCAGGACCCAATGAATAGATCCGGGGCTCGACAAGTCTGGGTGATACTATTTGAGTTCGAGTCCATATCCAGCTGGACCCGACCCGTTGCCACCTATAGTGCAGCAGTACCGCGGTCGGCTTGTAAAATCTCTCATAAGATAGTGTGTTTTTGCTCACATGCATTTATATGTGTGAAATGGGGTTCATCTTAGTTACATGTTTATGGACTCTTGTATTATTTTCAATGGAATTTATCGTTAAGATTGTTTTTCTTCTTTTTTTTACTTGATTTCTTTCTGGTGCCATTAAAATAAAATTCCATAAAGGAACTCCCTTGACTTTCTTGGTAGGCTTCTTTCTAATTGTGTTAAACTGCTCATTTGTAAAAGTTTAGTCCTCTAAGGACCATGGCCTTGGGTAGTGTTTCGATATAATTGGTAAGCTCCAATTATGAAAATAAAAATATTTTTTGGGTAAGTTTGAATATAAAAAGTGTCGGGTAGGTTTCAATTGCAATGTTTTTCTAGTAAGTTGTTTATTACCTTAAATTAGAAATTTATTGAAATTCTATTTTATCTTAATAGCATGAAATCAACGTACATCGCATAGTCTTATCGAAATTTAAGTTTCTCTCTCACTCTCTCTCTCTAACTAAGGATAGTTAAGTTTTTTTCTTTAAAATTTCGAATTAAGAACCAACTTGTCTATGGAGAATTGTATCCTAGGGTTGTGATACAATGCAATGTTTTGCCATAACATATACCTAAATGAGAAAAGTTTTGTCCCAAACATTTCATAAAACAATCAGAGCATAACCTTACTCTTATAATATTTTGTTGGTCCCTATAAAAACCAAACACAATAAATAAATAAATAAATATAATACATTTATAGGAATACCGATACTTGGATCTGTCCCCAAACTACACAAGGAGCATGGGGTAATCCAAATCCTATTGGCCATGGTGACGGGTATACAATGCGAGTAAATCATCGTTCTTCGTCATATTTTTTTATTTTTTATTTATTAACATTCCTCAAGAATCCCTCTATTTTATAAAGTCCCTACCTCATAGAATTAATTATAATAGTTAATGGCTATAGGAGTTGAGAAGACAAGTTGTCGTCTAGTTGTTAAAACTCCCATTAGAATTACTGAAGCCACTGTAGACCTAGTAATATTCATATCTATGTATAACTCTTTCCATGTCAATACAACGATATTATTAAGCAATATATTTATGCCAATATTAATTTGATATCTTAAATAAAAGGGCGTGAGGGGCCACAATTTGCAATAGTTTCACCTACACTATAATTAGCAAGGCTTTAAAACATATAAGTGACTTGAATCGTGCATTTGAAAAACCAGTCCGATTTGGTAATTTGGCGGTGCAGAATTGGCAATTTGGCCAAGTGAATCAGCTAGTAAAAACTTAAAATAGGAACTTGGTTCCTCAAACCCTATTCTGCCTCCTTTCTTATATATATATTGGGAAATGACCTTGTGAGACCTGCCACACTTAGTGGCATAGGACCCTTAATGAAAGCCTTTAGATCAAATCTCAAATCTCAAGGCGAGATTAAGGGGCTACTCACTAACCTATTAAGAAAGTCAAAGGTTAACGCCTGTCTTTTTCTTAAAACTCCCACCCTGTCTTCTCTCTCTAAAAATACTCTCTCTCCTCTCTCTCTCTAAAACTAGATATGCAAAAAACCCTAATGTCTAATGAGGAAAATCAAAACATATCATTCCTGACCTGCAAATCCTCACTTTTCTCTCCCATAGAACTTCTCACAAAGCAACCCCACCATTGTTATATGCAGAGGTTCTCCACTGTCGAGGTCAAAATGAACTGGAAAAAAGACCGGTATTTAGACTCTCTTCCTATATTGGATAAAATCTATGACCTCAAAGCAATATTCATTGTGGAAGACTCTATTATAAAAGAACCAGACTCTTGCATCCCAATCTTATGCATTTCAAAAAAGATATGTGAATTAGGAATACCCAACAAAACCCAACTATGAATTAGGAATACCCAAGAAAAGGCTTCCTTTACAAATAATCGAAGGTATGAAGTGGTATTTGGGTTTACCAAGGATTATTTGAAGGTTTTAGATATTAATTATAATAGGGCTTTTTCTCTCTACAATATGGAAGATGGGAAACAAGTTCTAAGCTTGAATTGTGAAACACTGGAGTTACCCATATCTTTTATTCAGTAAAATTCTACGTGAGAAGGGAGTTACATAGAAGGTAGGCGATTGCTTTCACTCTCTACTCCTCAAAAGGACCTCGATTAAAATAAAAAATCGAAGATTTAGTTGAAGAATTGCAAAAGCTTTCCAATATATCCATATGAAAACTCTTGTGATTTGAATCCAAACAGTGATAATTTAGAGAAGAGAGTTGTTGGGATTTTGCATGAATTATAGCCGAAGTCCGAGCGCTCTCTCTCTCTATGTTGCCATGAAATATAGCCTCTTTCATTTTTTTTTTTTTATAGTCCAAAGTTTGAGCTCTCTCTTTATTGCGGTGAAATTTGGAGGCAAGTGGGGAGAGGAGGAATGATAGAGGGAAAAAAGTAAATCCTACGTGGAGAGTATGAATAAGGGGGGAGTATGAAAGAGAGTACGATTGAAGGAAGAGAGAGAACTCTTATTACCGGTGACACTTAAAACTTACCTCGAGATTTGGATTCGAACCAACAGTAATATGTTGGGGTCTTGTGCTATTATGCGTGCCAAGGTCCCATAGGATCATTACTCATTTATATTTATATTGTTAATTTATATTTGTATTTGTATTTGTATTATATTATATTATATTATATATTATATCAAATAAATATTAATAAAATAATTAATTATATTATATATTATATATAATACAAATATATATTAATAAAATAAATATAAATATAATTTATAATATATTATATTATATTATGTTATATTATATATATTATGTATTTAATTTTGAATTATTAATACATTTGTATTATATAGTATATATTTATGTATATAATATATTATGTAGTATATATTATATAATAAAATAAATATAAAATACACTATATTATATATTATATTACGTTATATATTATATATAGTATATAATATTGTATATTATATTATGTTATGTATTTTATATAATATATATTTATATATTATACATAACATAATATATTTTATTATATATATTAAAAATAACTATAATATAAACTATATTATATATTATAGTTATGTTATAAATAAATTATTACATACATTTGATTTATGCTATTATATATAATATATATTTATTTAATATAATATAATGCATAATATGATATATAATATATTTTGTTGTGTATTATATTTTATGTATGTAATAGATATTTACAATACAATATATAATATGGGAAATGTTTATACAAGGTTGCAACCTTAAATTGTAAAATCACAAATGCACCTCAAAAATCTATCAAAAATGTTGTTTAATATTTAAAAATTCCTCTAATCAATCATCTCGACATCGAGATCTTTGAATATGAAAAAAAAAAAGCTTTTGAATCTCCAAAATAGTGTATCTTGCAACACATTTTCTAGACCGTCCATTTTCAAGATTTTCATATATTTATAGATCTACTTGATTTTTACCATTGTTGGAATTTAAAATTTTCTAATTAGGTATGAAAATAGATTTCAAGATAATACTAAAAACATTTTACAACAAAATTACATGTTACGAGAACATTTTAAGGTGTGCCTTAATTGGATTGTTTAAGGTTGCAACCTTATAGAAACCGCACCTATATAATATATATTGTTTTATGTCTAATATAAAAATAATATTGAAAAAATATTGAAAAAATATTTAACATATAAGATTTTAATAATATTTAAATAAGCATGACTTTATATTTCAACAAGATTCCAAAAAATTATCAAATATATACACTTAGAACTTTCATAAATAACTTATTTTTCTTCTCAACAAAGAAGAATTTCCAATTTTCAGAGGACATTTATATTCAGTTATTAAACAGTCCCTAATAGAACTGTCCGTTAGAGAACCGCCCATTGGTTCTATACCGACCCCTCCAGTTCCCAATCCAAACCCGCTATTAAAATAACTTTCATCCCCAAATATTAAAGTTAACAATATAATATTTTTCTACAACTTGTGGCATGGGATTATTCGAGGGTCATAGTTATCCCTAGTGCGAATAACAAGGCACCAGCACATTTTACTTTCGGGAAAAGTTTTTATAGAGCCGAGGCTCTAAACAATCAAATTTGAGCCTATCTCAAAAATTTAGTTAGAAGAGGTTGTTTTGATGCCCAAATATCCTCAAATTGATCATCTCGACATCAAGATGCATGGACATGAGAAACAAATGGATTTCAAGTTTTAAAAATAGTGTATTTTGTAATGCATTTTTGGACCGTCAATTTTTAGATTTTCAATTTCATAGATCTATCGATCTACACTATTTTTAAAGCTTTAAACTTTATAAATAAAGATAAAAATATATTTTACGACTACCACAAATATTTCCAATATTGAAACCACATTTCTTGACACTATTTGAGGATAGGTTCTAATTTGATTGTTTAGAGCCTAGGCTCTATACAAACCCCACTCTTTACTTTTCTACTTTAATAATGGATTAGTTGAGGGAAATCATTCTAATCCATACCATAATCCTTATCTTTATCCAATAAAAAGGGAAATCAAGTGCAACTTGCTGCTTAAACAGCACATATTCAACTAATACAAGTATTTGTTAGTCATTTCTAGTTGTTGATCTCCATGCCTTCTTTTTCATCAACTTGCATGCAGATAATGATCCTTGGATAATTAATGATTTTATGTAACTATTATTATTCAACTTGGAGGAAGGCATGTTTTAGATATTTTCCCAGTAATTAGGCATTTAAGGTCAACCGTCACAGTTTCAATATAGAATTCATCATAAATATTAAGTTTTTTTAAAAAAATTTAAATAACTTTTTTTGCCCTTTATGTTGTCATTTTCATTGCCTACTAGCAGCAGATAACCTCATGCCTTACCTAAATGCACTAATTACTTATATATCCATTTTCATGGGAGACATTAGTGGAAGGCATAGTAACCGGAGTCGGTGGGTTTATTTTGTATAACTCGCCATGGTCTCGTGAGCACTGACATCCTATTTATTTGCTTACTTTTCTGGAAATGGGTATCCCATGTGATGTCTCACTAGGAATTAGTATCTCTTAAAATTGGCATTTTTTGGAATATACGTTTCTTTTGTTTGGATATCAATAATTGAAAGATGCGCGTCTATGGATTGTCTTAATATTATTGTACTAATATTATAATGTTATAGTATAATATTATATTATTGTTATATATTGTCATTTACTGGTTATATAATTTAATATATAATTATTACGAGACTATATACAAAGAGATCATTTATCTTTTATACATAGAGGTCACACTCATTTTTGTCACATAAATTTCAAAATGTGTGGTTTTAAGAGTGTAATTGAATAGACACAATGTTTCAAAAAAAAAAAATTCAAATTTTCCGACTCACTCCAAACCATCTAATTTGATATGTAATTAGTGAGAATGATTGTGACGTCCATATACAAAAGAAAAAAAGTATCTCTATAAACAATGCCTATTGTAATATATTAATTATTATATATAAATACATATATCGATTTTTACATTGTTACTATTTTTGGTGGGATACACATCTCCATATTTTGGCCTGGATATAGATATCCACGTAGAGACTGAAATCTCATTTCTGAACCGTATAATAATTGTAGAAATGTCTGGTATTTATGAAAATGAGTCTCCATGAGAGCCATTTCCAGATAGCCGCCCAGTTTTTTTTAGGGTTTTTAAAAAAATATATTAAAAAATCTCACTTTATTCTTGGAAGATTGCAAGATTCCACACCACGACTAAATAAGCGGACTACAGTCAAATAAAATAGCACAAGTCTTGAGGGTTAAATGGTACTTTCCCCATGCCCAAAAAAACAATCGCGGAAGATGCTCAAGCCGTAATCAGCATTTGGTTAAAATTTACCAACCCATTGGTTTCTTTGTGCCAATGGTTCGTATTTCACGTTCTAGGTGATTTATATTTGGGTGCGGTTTGTATAGAACCGAGGCTCTAAACCATAAATTAGAGCTCACGTTCAAATAGTGACGAGAAATGTGTTTCAATGCTGGAAATCTTCGTGATAGCGTTAAAATATATTTTCATCTTTAATTATAAAATTTAAAGCTTCAAAAATAATGTAGATCAAACAAATATATGAAAACTTGAAAATCTTGAAAATTGATGGTCCAAAAATGCGTTCCAGCATGTACTATTTCCAAAACTTGAAATCCATTTTTTTTCCCACATTCATGCATCTTGATGTCGAGATGATCAATTTGAAGATATTTGGGCATCCAAAGAACCTCTTCTAATGAAAAATTTGAGATGGGCTCTAATTTGATAGTTTAGAACCTCAGCTCTATATAAACTTTTCCCTCTATATTTAGTTTGAGTGGTGGGGTACTTCTTGGTCTTCGCAGTAGAAAGAAATTGGGTGATTATTGTTGGGTTTATGTGTGGCCTTTAAAAGCCCTTAAGAGAGATTGTATACAAACATTTGAACAAATGAATCATAAACTCAATGGGACTGTGGTCCTCTTGTAGACCATACTAGGCAAATGAAATTTACCGATATTCGGACTAAGCTTAACATGTTAGGCCAGCCGAGTTGGAACACTCAAGGTACCTGGGCATAGAGATGAAACCGAGGAGGGTTTAGTGGGTTAGCCCTTGATGAGGTCAGAGTATGCGCGGATGAGAGCCGATGGACTGTGTGACCCTTGTGAGTGATAAATAGTCTATAAAGGTATGACTAAAAACTCATCGTTGTATCATCACACATAATATACATAGATAGCTGTACTGAGATAGTAATCCACCATTGAGGGTGAAGCGTGTACATATGCGAGAGATTACCCATATGCACCATAGAGTCATGGTTGCGTTATAGTCTGACGGATTATGGTTTGTCTCTAGGTAGAACCTAAAATCCAGAGATTGGATTACATCTCCTAGCCCATTAATTAACTTTGACGGTCCAATGTTGAGCCCCTGCAGTGGACTATGTGTCATGGGAACTGCCAAGACAGTTTAAGAAAGCAAGTGTGGATCGTAGTCCATAGTTAAAGGTGGAGTGTTCCTATGCATTGCTTAAATCGTAGACCTAACCAGATCTGATTCTCATCAAAATTGTTTTAATTTAATTTAATTTTATATTATTTGACTTTTAAAATATTTATTTGAATTTTTATGCATCTTTTGATATTTTAATTTTGTCATTTGGATTTATAAATCAAGAGAAATTCAATTCTAAACTTTTAAATAAACTAAGAGGTTTGAAAAATCTAAAAATCAAATTTTTTTATTTCTAAACTACGTGGGGCCTTCCATATTTAATGCACATGGGACAATTGGGTGGGGCCCATGAGTAGCCACCAAAAGGTGGCAGCCCACCCATAGAGGATTACCTTTTCTTGCTAAATATTTTGAGAGGCATCTCATGTTAGTTGTTTTTCCTTTTGTGGAGAGAAGCCCACTTGCAATAAAAGAATGAAATATGTCGTTTTAGAAAATCTTGAGAATCAAGAAAGTTTGATTGAGAAATAATGAATAATTATTTACTATTAGAGAAAGTAACGAAATATTTTTTTTATTTAACTTATTTGATGGGGGCAGATTTAGGAAGGGGAGGATAAAGTTCTAGCACATTCATTAGCATCTTGATGGTAGATATAGGGAATAAATAGCTCACATCTCTCACCCCACAAATCTCTTTAGATCAACAGTTAAGATTTGCTCTTACAATTTTATAGAAAATCCTAATGCATGAAAAGTTAACAATAAGGATCATTCTCTTCTCTTCTCTCTATACCTCTTACTTACTCTCTCTTCTCTCTCTAAAATAAAATTTCTCTCTCTCTAGCCTCTCTAAGGGGCACCCCCCACATAAGTTACTCTCTCTCCAAGAAACCTAAGGGGCCATGCCCTACCTTGGCCTACATCTCTCCCACACACACACATACAAACTATCCTAAGGGGGGACGCTCAAGTTAGGCTAGGTTAGGCTTAAATCTTTCTAAAATCTAGCTAGGTTTTGGTTATATGATTTTATGAGCAACAAAGGGATCATCATTAGCTAGGAGTTTTCTCCTTCATTTTTTATTTCTATCTCTCGTAAGGATTAAGCCAAGGGGTTTGAATTATAAGAAGGAGAAATCAAGAGATTGATCAAAGATATCGCTCACCATTGGAAGAACGAGACTCGGTTTAGGGTATATTAAGCTCGGTTGAAGTAATCTCCAGCACTTTTTTTTGTTTCTTCTATGTTTATTTGTTGTGTCTTTTATTCCCAAGCAGAGGTTGTGTCTTTTCTTTGTTATTGAAAGAAAGGTTTTGAATGACTCCAAGTTCTTGAGATCTTATTGTATTATTTTATTTTATTTTATTTGAAATTATTATATTGTAAAACGACTATTTGTAAGTGATATAGACCGTGAAGAAAAGAAAAAGAAAGAAAAAAATTATTATATACTCTAGCTAGATCACACGAGTTCTTCTTTCATTGGTATCAGAGCTATTAATACTTGTTATTATTAGTAGTATTTTCTCTTTATTTGAGTCTAGATCTTGCTTGGGAATGAGATATAGCTTCCCATACTTTTTGTGATCAAGTGATATACATCCAAAAGAATTATAAGAATATTCGAATACCAAAAAGACACTCTGCAGAATGGGTATTATGTGCTATTTTAGAGCAGTGATATGAAGAAGATAATAAGGTATTGTTCTATTGCACACTCAATGATATTGTATGTTTTTTAAAGTAGGATCTACATGTAAAATTTCAGTGGGAGATATTTGGGAAATTGAATGTTATAGACTCATAATTGAAGGGTGTTAGTTCTAACCCCTCAAAATCTAGGAACTGTCCACTAAGTTTCGTGAATTTTTCCACCAAACATATTATTTTAGTTTTAGCTAAAATTTTACTGTAACTTATTAAATTGAGTCTACTTTTAAACAAATATAGTTTCATGAAGCTTGTAGTTTGAAAGATATGGTCAATTTATTGAAGAGTGTGCAAGTGCTGTTTTCTGCAATGAAAACTATTTCAATGACTTGGAAGTCATGATTTTATTATAATTCTTAACATAATACTTTAAGGCCTACACTAAGTTTTTAGACTTCCATTTTGAGTTTAGTTTCTAATAAAATTTATTTAAGAAAGAAATATATAAGGGAAGAGATGAATAAAAAAAATTTATTAAAGAAAAATTATCATAAATTTTCAGCAATTTGGTATGTTTTTCATTGAGACATGAATAACTATATGTATCAAGCCTACTTAACAGAACGATATGAGGCTTGTCGAAATATATGTTTTACTATTTTGTGTCTACTTAAAAAAAAAATTGGTTTGAAAAAGAAACTCCATGAGGGTAGAAAGAAAATGCAATTTTACTAGATAGTGTTCATCTTGGAATTATACAGTATGATTTATTTTGTGACGTGAATGTCACTTATTTATTTTTTTGAGAAAAGTATTATTTTGGATTCACACCATAATTTTATGCTTTGATATTGAGTTTAATTTTCAACAGAAAAATTTCAAAAAAAATCCTTTGTAAATTAAGAGAAACAAATATTTTATTGAGAGGTATGCAACCTGATTTTTTGCGAAGAAAATTGTATTGTGACAAGAATGTCACTTAATCATAGACCCATTAGATGATGTGATTTAGGGATGAAACTAAGTATTAACTTATATTTTTCAGTCTATTTCAATACTCAAAAGGATTTAGAGATAAATTCTTTCCGAGTTGAGATATATCATATTTTTCTCATGGGTTGCTCAAGTTCTATTCCACAGTAAATTAAAAGATGTGGTATGTTAAGGCGCATCTTTGAATTCCTCATAATGGAGGCATTTTCAGGGCTCATTTAAAAATTTTATAGGATGCCATGAGTATGGTTGATAATAGCAAAACTTCAGAGAGAAGTTATATAGAGTTGGTAAGATATAACACTACATCTGAATAGTGTTCGATATGAGAATAACAAAAAGAAGAAACAACACAATACCTATAAAAACATATTGGTTTTTTCAAAATAAAGGGATATATAGAGAGACTTGGTGGTAGTATAGAAACACTAAAGATCAGTGGAAGAATCGAATTTGTGATATTTAGAATGATAAATGAAAAATAGTATTTCTTCATGGTGTAAGAAAGGAAGAATCCAAGTGTCGAAGAGATGAACACTTCGTGACATGTGAAACCGATGACCAATAAATTCTCCATCAATTGCATGCTCTTCCAATATCACAAAATCTTTTCAATAAGTAAAAGCAAATAATCAAGAAAGCACATGTACCACACTACATGGTTTTGAGGTATGAAAATCTATCTCACATTATATGGTAAGGTCAAATAGGGAAAGAAGATTGAATAACCTTTTATTTTATGTTTCATATAATTCTTTTGCTATATTTTGGTTATTTGTTTTATGAATATGTATGGAGTGTTTGAACATTAAGTGATATGTGCTAACAAATTTGAAAGAGCCGGTTTATGAATACCATGTAGTTTTGTGTCTGCTTGTGCTTGAGTATGAACTACTTAAGGTAGTAATACACACGGAGATGTAGTTTGATCAAGGACTATGATCCTAAGTATGAAATACGGGAGATAGATGCGACTTATTCAACTATGTAAGTACAAAGGGAGTGTTCTGATGGAACTCAGTCTCAATAACCATTCTCCCAATAATGTCTAGTAATACGATGTGTTGCATGTGATGATGATCTCCTGATAAAGACTATATATTTACAAAAAAGAAGTATTTAGTCAGGTTTTGATAATCATTCTTTATTCATGTCTTTATTTTGATAAAATTATAAAATGGTCTTTATGATTTGTTTTGTGGCTGTAAACATGAGTTGGTAGTTAATTAAAGGTGAATGTGACAAAATGATTTTTGAAGACTAAGCATGTATTTTAAAATTAAATTGGACGATTTGAGAAAAACCTAAGTCAATGAATATGTTTTTGAAAAAATCTCATAGTTTTGCAAGATCCATTAAGACTTTATGGAAAATCATTCTAAATCATCATACTATTATCTAACTATTGTTTGTGAATGTATATATATCATATCAATAGCTTTTTTATTAAAGAGAAAAACATTGTGTCTTGAAGGTATTTATAAACTTGAGATAAAACTATCATTTATTCATGCACTGATTTTTAAATACCCATATGCATTGACGCATGTTTTTAGTTATTTAGAATCATCGATTACCTAAGACCTTGAATCATAGGGAATGTTGTATGAATGCTATCTTATTAGGTTTTCTTAACACATGTTGTGTTGATTAGATAATTTGGTTTGTATGGATTTACTATTAAGAAGACTCGTGTGGTTGAACGTTTGTAGTTTAGAAAGGTTTCGCATATTGTGGTACCAAAGGGCATTGAATTACTTATTGCATAAAGACTTGCTATACTACATGATATATGTATAAAAATACTAGTAATGTATATGTTATATGTGCAATAATTGAGTGGGAGCTGCTACAGTCCCATGAATATTTTTAGCTGCTTGGATATTCAAATATTCAGGTACTCTATCATGAAAGATCTAGATGAACTCAATATTCCAGTAGGAGCACTTACTTGTGTTTGACAGTCCAGTTAGAACAACATATTGTTGTTCACCTATGTAACCCAAATGCATGGCACTAGTTGTATGATTATATAAGGGAGCAGTTTGATCGAATAACTACTTTAAGCCCATGAAGATATGACCCCATGTGAAGAGGGTACGTGATGATCTTCTACGACAACAAGTCCATGATTCGCATTGCGATATAAAAGATGGACTACGACCACGTTGGGGATGAGATTCGGGCTGCAAAGAAAAAGAGACGTTGCCTCCATAAGTCCTTTATGAAAGGATTGATGACTAAAGCCATGATTAATGTAATAAGAAAAAAAAATTGAAAATTATTTGAGACAGATATTGTAATTTGAGAAATGAGGAAAAGAGATTTTAATGCCTCAAAAGGCCAAGTGAGAGATATTGGGTTTATGTGGCATTTAAAAGCCTTAAGAGATATTGTATAAATATTTGAATATATAAATTATAAACTCAGTGGGAGTGTGGTCATCTTGTGGACCATACTAGGCAAATGCAATTTGCTTATATTCAGACTAGGATTGACGTGCTAGGCTACCCGAGTTACAAAACTCAAGGTACCTAGGCATAGAGATGAAACCGAGGAGGGTTTAGTGGGTTAGCCCTTGATGAAGTTGTACGTGATTAATAATCTATAGAGACAAGACTAAAACCTCATCGTTGTATCATCACACGACATATACATAGATAATTGTACTGAGATAGTAATCCACCATTGAGGATGAAACGTGTACATGTGCGAGAGATTACCCCTATACACGTTTTTATAAGTATAAAAACGTGTACATGTGCGAGAGATTACCCCTATAAATCAAGAGAAATTTATTTCTAACGTTTAATATAAATTTCAAATCAATTTATAAGAGATTTAAAATTTTTAAAAATCAATTTTTATTATTTCTAAAATATTTGGGACCCTCCATAATTATGAAGAACCATTTAAATCATATGGGACAATTGGGTGGGGCCCATGGTGGCCACCAAAGGGTGGCACCCACCACCCATAGGGGATTGCCTTTCTTGTTAAATATTTTTAGAGGCATCTCATGCTAGTTGTCTTTCTTTTTGTGGAGAGAAGCCTAATTGCAATAGAGGAATGAAAGGTGTGGTTTTATAAAATTTTGAGAATCATGAAGGTTTGATTGAGAAATAATGAATGAATATTTACTATTAGATAAAGTAATGAAAATTTTTTATTATTTAACTTATTTGATGGGAATAGGTTTAGGAATAAGAGGATAAGGTTCTAACACCTTCCTTAGTATCTTGATGGTGGATCTAGGGAATAGATGACTCACATTTGTCATCCCACAAGGCTCTTTAGATCGACGATCAATATTTGCTCTTACGATTTTATGACAAACCCTCTTCCCTTGTCTCTACACCTCTTACTTACTCTCTCTTCTCTCTCTAAAATAAATCCCTCTCTCTCTAGCCTCTCTAAGGGGCATGCCCCACATACGTTGCTCTCCTTTTCTCTCTTCAAAAAACTTAAGGGGTCACTCCCCACCTTAGCCTACCTCTCTCTCTCTCTCTCATAAATTGTCCTAACGGGGGCACGCACAGGCTAGGCTAGGTTGTGCTGGAATCTATCTCATGGGTTTTAAATCAAGCTAGGTTTTGGTTATGCGATTTGTGGCTAGCAAATGGATCATCCTTAGCTAATAGTTTTCTCCCTCCTTTCTTGATTTTTATCTCTCATAAAGTTCAAGCCAAGGGGCTTGAATTAGGCCGAAGCGGTGAGACTTTAGGTGGGTAGTTCTAGATTGAGATCCATGTGCATTGATTGGCTTTTGCTATAAGAAAGAGAAACCAAGAGACCAATCAAAGATCCCGAGCACTATTGGAATGAGGAGACTCGGCATGGATGTACTAAGTCTGGTTGAGGTAATCTCGGAAACCTTTTTTTGTTTCTTTTATATTTATTTATTATGTTTTTTATTTGTTATTGAAAAAAAAAGTTTTAAATGGCTTCAAGTTCTTGAGATCCTATTGTATTATTTTTTTTTATTATTTTATTTTATTTGAAGTTATTATATTGTAAAATGACTACTTCTAAGTGATATAGACCATGAAGAAAAAAAAAAAATTGAAAAAAAAAAAAAAGTATTATATACTCTGGCTACATCACATGAGTTCTTCTTTCAATTATAAGAATGTCATTGACTAGATTTAAAGTTCAAAAATTATTTTTCAAACTTTGTAACATTATCCAAGCATCCAATTTGACAGCTCATGATTAGAAGTAATTATGACCTGCTTGTAAGAAAGATAAATGATCTCAAAGGATTGGGCCAAAGCGTTTTCTTTTGGTGTACCTCTCACGCACTTGGCCCTTTTGAACTTTGTAATACTTCGAAAAGTTAGGTTGCTACACTACGTTTCAAACTCATACTTCACCCTTACAGTAAAATGTGAGTTCTATGCATCAGAACTGGCATTGTCTCCTTCCGTATACCGTAAAATGTGGTTACGCATACCTCGGGCAATTAAGTCATAACTATGGCGTAAAAGAGAACTTTTAATATTTGGCTTTAGTATTCTTTAGCAAATAATAAAATTACTAAATTAAAAGTAAGTGAGGCGGATGACTATTAAAAAAGTGTGTTGCCCCAGTATTTCTTCTTATTTTTTATGATTTAGGATCCGAAAGTAAGCAAATCCATCTTCGTAACCCCTAAGATCAAGATTTAAAAAATAAAATCGACTTAAAACCCCTAAAAATGCTCCGTGTTGAATATTAGGGATTGCCCTCACAAGAAGTAAAAATGCTCCATCTTGAATATCTCACGACATGGGAAGGGACTGGGGTCGTGGTAACGCCCCCACACCTTAGTTACCACGTTGTGGTTCTATTCCCACTGACATCATCTTACTAATACCTTCTAAAAACTAACTCCTAACCTATTTGAAAAAGCAGATAGGGGTATGTTTTTCCCACTGAATTATCCAAAAAATAAGATATTCTCTCATTGGATTCTCAATCGGTACCATTTGCACTGCTTTCTTCAAATCCAATAATCTAGGGTTAAAGAATTTGCAAGTGTTCAAATGGATTTTATTGGGGGGTCTTTAATAGAGTGGGTGATATTGAGAAAAATTTTAACTTACTACAATGGGCAGATTGCTTATGTAATGGAAATCGGATCTTGAATGTGTGTTCCAAATTTGGGACAAAGGAGAGTTCTACACAAGGCCCCTAAAATGAAAAGGGGCATAACCCGTGCAGCCATCAGCTGGATTTAATGTTTTCCCTTACCACAATGGGAAACATTTGATCCACCCTGGAGTAGATTGGTACATTTTATGCTCTTCCCCATTTTGGGGGTTTCAGATTTTGCATACACATTGTCTAAGCCCGGTGAAGAAGCCCATGAAAATAGTTTTGAAAAGGGAAAAAGTTTCAACCTTGTAAAAGGTTGTTTTAACTCTAAAAATTCCCTCCACATGATCATTAATATAGAAAAAAATGATTTCAAGCCATGAAATTAGCACATCATGTGATGCGTTATCTGAGGCGTTCATTTTCAACATTTTCAAGAGCATATAGATCTGCTCAATCTATGCCATTTTTTGAGCTTTTAATTTCATTATTAGGTTGAAAATAGATTTCTAGGACATTGAAGGGCTTTTTAGAGATCAAATAGATCTATAAACATTTGAAAATCTTGAAAATTGACGGTCTAGAAATTATATTATAAAATTTACTATTTTCAAGGGTTGCTAACCGTTTTTCCTCATACCTGCACATCTTAAGGTCGATAAGATCAATTTGATAAAGTTTTTGGCATCGAAACAATTTCTTCTAATGAATTTTTGAAGTGTGCATTGATTTGATTGTTTAGGGCCTCACCCTTATATAAACTTTTCCCGTTAAGAAAACATAAAAACCAATGGATAGAACGATCTAATGAAATAAACCAATCTAGAAAATCATTTGTGGTAAAGGATTTTATCAAGGGCCCATCTGATATGTGAGAAAATATTTTTGTGATAATATTTCCGTGTAAAAGAACTCTCCCATCTTGTTAGGTATATGAGATGTTTTATATTAATTGGTTGTCAATTAGTATATAATAATACATTGGGACCGATTGATATGAAAAAAACTCCAATACTTAATTACATAGACTAGTTCTTTCATGTGAAAATACCAAACGGGTCCTAAAGGAGTCCAACATTATTAGAAAGTATATGGTTTGCGTAAGGTTGAGGCCCTAAACAATCAAAATAAGGTGCACATTCAAATAGTATGAAAAGATGTCGTTTCAGTATAAAAAATCTCTTTGATGGCTTCAAAATTTATTTTCATCTCTGATTATAAAATTTAAAGCTTTGAAAATAGCATCGATGAAACATGCCTATGAACACTTGAAAATATTGAAAATTGACTGTTTAGATAATGCATTACAATATACACTATTAATAAAATTTGAAAGTTTTTTTTTTATATCCGTATATCTTGATGAGTGGGAGTTTTTTTTTTTTTTCCATCAAAACAACTATTTCTAATAAATTTTTAAAGCGCGTCTTAATTTGATTATTTAAGCTTATATAAACTTTTTCCTATTCGAAAGCGTGATCCACAGCAGCAAGCGGTATCTCCGATATTTTGTCAAAAAACGAGGGTACTCTCATTAGACCTCACCTTCCCCAAATGTTCACATCACGGACCTGTCGCCCTCCAAGTTGCATCTGGGACCCTCCCACTTACCGACAAATCTCCACTACGGGACAAAAGCAAGTCCTAACGCCTCCCCGTTTTCCCTTGGACGGAACCCCCTCAGGCGTTACGAACCCCTCCCTTCACAAGCCGACGGCTGCGTAACGGGAAATCCGGGATCCTGATCCCAAGTGGCATTTATCTAGTACGGGTTCGTCGCCAGAAACCCCGAACCTGGCCCTCCATCTTGCTAGTGACGTGTCATTGTGGGTCCCACTATTCTCGTACGGCCCTGCTTCCTACTGGTCAACATATTGTTTTTAATGAATTTAGTTTTTTCGTATTTTTTGCTAAATTTTGGGGTTAGGTGAAGTCTATAAATAAAGGTCCGGTCCGCGACGAAGTGACCGACGCAGAAAGTTGGAGAAGAGAAAATGTGTGGAGGTGCGATTATTTCCGATTTTATTCCGGTGAAGAGAGGCCGGAACCTGACGCGTCAGGATTTCTGGTCACAACTCGGTCCATACTTCGATTTCCCGACGAGTCCTGATAGTGACTCGACCTCAGGGCAAAAGCAGGGTTTTCCAGTGACTAGAAAGGAAATCAGAAAGAAGCCTCGCGTTCAAGCGAATAAATATAAGTCTTCTTCAACGCCAGGTAACAAATTAGTTGACAAATTATTCATTCTTGCCCAAACACATTTAATTTTGGAATTCTAAGTCAGTTTCAATAATTAATAGGTTTTTTTATTTTTATTTTTATTTTTAAATCACCACTCAAAAACAAAGCAAAGTTAGATTCATCATCTTACTCAAATTTTATCTCGATTAATTAGAGTCGGCTACAAAAATTTTAATCCATTTCTATAAAAAGGTAGGTAACTAAATAAGGAATAACATAAATCTTATAAAATTCTTCTCCTTCGCTGATTTTCTCACAATTAAAAAGAATGCAATTTTCCCTTTACTCAGGGGCAAACTCAAAGGAAAGAAAGAGCGTGTATAGGGGTATAAGGCAGAGGCCATGGGGAAAATGGGCGGCTGAGATTCGAGATCCAAGAAAAGGCGTACGGGTATGGCTTGGCACGTACGGGACAGCGGAAGAAGCAGCGAGGGCTTACGACGAAGCCGCACGCGAAATTAGGGGAGACAAAGCAAAAGTCAATTTCCCCGACGTCCAAAACCCACCGGAAAAGAAGCAAAAGACTGGAATGAAAAATATAGAAACAATGGGTTCTCTTACATATTCGGTTGCTGAAAAAATATGGCCTGAAAATTTATCAGCTACCGGAAATGGGGATTTCCCGGCGTACGGAGGTATGAAGGAGGAGGAGGAGGAGGAGGGTTTGTCGTGGTCGGTGGCGAGTTTGGAGAGGTTGTTGGCTTTGGAGTGTGGGGTGGGGGAAGAGAGAGAGAGGAGTGAGAATGAGGTTTGGTGGGAAGAGAGAGAGAGGAGCGGGAATGGGATTTGGAGGGAGGAGAGAGAGAGGAGTGAGAATGAAGTTTTGGATGATCTCTTTTTCTTAGACGACTTCCCGGTTCCTCCTCCACTTTGCTGATGTGCTCTTGCTTGTCTGCTTTTTTTTTTTTTTTTTTTTGTGTAAATAACATTTTTAGTCATCATTTGTATATATGTCATAGTGTGGAAGGAGGGATCTACGTCTCTGTCTCTAAATTCATCTGAGCTCACTAACGATGCCCCTGTATTCATTTGTTCGTCAGAGCATAATGAATTAAAAGACAAATCCAGGAGAAATGATGATGACAAACGCTGCCTTGCGGTCATGATAAATCAAGGTGAAATTACAAATAAAAAAATAAAACAAACCTGCACTTTTTATGTAACTTACCTCCAACGTTGGTGTTTTTTTTTTTTATTTTTTTCAAAATACACTTTTTATGCAAAATACCCCGTTACAAAATAAAAATTAAAAAAATACCTAAATTATCGGTCGTTACTATTACTTTAGCCATGCCTCTCTCTTCTATCCCATCAAAATAGGGGCTTTTTGTAAGTGCGGTCCGGGGGCTCTGCGTAAGTGCGGTCCGACAGTAAGGCTTCGAGTGCGGTGTGTAAGTGTGATCGGGCAGTAGGACTTTGATAATATATCTCACTAAAATAGGGGCTCCGGCACTGTGTAAATGTGGTTCGACAGTAGGGTTTCGACAATGTGTAAAGTACAATACAACAATAGGGTTTTGACACTATTTAAAATCCCGACAGTAGGGCTATGGTACTATGTAGAGTACGATACGGCAGTAGGCGGTTCGGCAGTAGGGCTACGGTACTGTGTAAAGTACGGTCCGGCAGTACGGCTCCGACAATGTGTAAAGTACAGTACGGGGCAATAGGGCTCCGATACTATTGAAAGTCCCGACTGGAAAGCTTCAGCACTATGTAAGTACGGTACGGCAGTAGGGCTCCGACAATATAAAAAGTTCGACAATAAGGCTCTGGCACTGTGTAAAGTACGAGACGGCAGTAGGGTTATGCAAAGTGGGGCTTAGACAATATATCCCACCAAAATAGGGGCTCCGACATTATGTAAGTGCGGTCTGGCAGTAGGGCTCCGACAATGTGTAAAGTACAGTACGACAGTAGGGTTTCTACACTATGTAAAGTCTTGACATTAGGGCTCCAGCAAAGTACGGTACGGCAGTAGGGTTATGTAAAGTGTGGTTCCAGCACGGTGTAAAGCAATTGAAATGCGGTCCGGCAGTATGGCTCCGGCACAGTGTAAGGCAGTTGCAAAGGGCGGTTTGGTAGTTAGTTTAGGGCAGTCCGACATGTGAGCTCCGGTGTGCTCCGACAATGTGCTACTAGTGCAAAAGTCAACTTCAAGGCCAAAACGATTTTTGTATAAGCAAAGGGCAATTCCGTCTAAAAAAATGAATTTTTTCCCTTCGGAGTATTTGTATAGAAAGTTTGTTTCGGAGAAAACAAGTGAAAGAAAAAGTTAAGTCGGGGTAAGTTGCATAAAAAGTGTTGTCTTAAGCGTTTTTTGTAAATTTCCTTAAAGAAAAAGTTGTGCGAGTGAAGCATCAAAGGAAAACAAAAACATTAATATATATTGGGTGTGGTTTGTATAAAGATGTTGGCCCTAAACAATCAATGTAAGGCACACCTTCAAATAGTATTAAAAGATGTTGTTTTAGTACTAGAAATCTTTGTGATGGCCTGCAAATTTGTTTTTACATCTAATTATAAAATTTAAAGCTTTAAAAATAGTTTAGATCAAGCAAATCTATACAAACTTGCAAATTAACGGTTTAAAAATTGCATTATAAGATGCACTATTGAAATTTATTGTTTATTGTGTCTATACATCTTGAAATCGAGATGATCGATTTGAAGATTTTAGGAAACTAGCTTCAAAATCTGCCTAATGCAGAAAGGGAGAAATTTAAAGAATTTATCATGTCACGATACAAGACATGTAGTGTAAGGCCCGTGTTCTAAAGCCTTCGGTGGATCGTTTACCCTACATATTTTATGTCAAATCATTGGATTGGTAATCTGGATCGATTTAAACAGGTCCAAATCAATAATTCAAAAATATTTTAAAAAATAAATTAAATTAAAACTAAGGATTTATGAGGTTGGGATTTTAGGGACTTAACAAAATATCTACTAAGATTAGACCCATACTATCCATCCCATAACCGGTTTGGCCAATCAACCGATTCCGTATCACTGGCTTTTAAACTACCGAAAGCTATTAATTTTGGTAATACTTTTTTATATTTTAAAAGGTGCCTGTGCACGTTTTAAGCGTCCCCAACTTGTGGACGTATGCCAACCCTTTTATATTTGTGTTCACCATGTTGGAGAATCTTAACCTAAACTTTTTTATCCAAAATTGATCTATGAAGGAATTTAAGACGGAAGACTTGTACAAATAGTGGTGTATGTATAAAGGGAAATTATTGTTAATGTATTTAAATTTTAAAAAAATTACAAAAAATCTCTAACTTCTCATAACCTTGCCCACACCTTTTTTTTTTTTTTTTTTTGGTTTTTTTGAACGAAAATACCATTTACGGCAGTCTTTCTACTGTAATACATTTTGATATTTATGGTAATTTAAATACTGATACAAATTGAGATAGTATTATGGTATACAAAATACCGTAATAGTATGAAGTTATATTACGGTACTCAAAGTACCGTAATGACTAATCTTCTTTTTATGGCATTTTTAATGTCGTAATTGTTTGAATTATTATGGTAATTAAATTACTGTAATGTGTGGTAAAGTCCTTAAGGTATTCTTACTGTAATAAGTTGAAAAGTTACCACCCGAAACTAATATCAAAGTTACCTCTCTCCTCCCTGTGAATTTCTTGGCTGCATCATTAGAGCCATGAAATTCCAAAATCAAGGTTACCCACCAATATTGGATTAACAAGAACATTCAGTCCCTCAACATCCCACAACCATCTATTTCCCTGAACCCCATAAACCCATTAAAGTAAAAAACAATATGCACAGAGTTGAAGTGTTAGAAACAAGCGCATAGACCATGATAATATACCTCCAAATGAGCGAGACTTATCGTTCAACTTCCATTGTTGTTCTTTTCTGTCTTCTCATCTTTCTCTGACGCTTGCCCACCAGATACCACAGCAAACACTCTGGTACCAAATCTATAGAGAGAGAAGGAATGTCAATTAGAGAGAGAAAGATGGAAAAATTGTATGCAAATGGATCCTATTACTTTGGTAAATTGGTAATTGTCTGCAAAAAATACTTTGTTTAAATACTCAATTAATTGCCGACTAGGATCATTAGGCTCTTTAATAGTAGTCGGTGTCCATGTTGAATTATCCCCAGAGCACACAGATGCTAGAGGAGATCTAAAGAACCAATGGGACCCTCCTGCCTAACAAGGGAGTAACCATTTTTCTATGAATTATGTTCATTTCAAGTTTCTACAGGTATTATAAGAGATTTGTTAAAAGGAATGTAAATGGGTTAGAGAGAAGTTATATTATTTTGCATTCTAGTTCTGGTTCCGTGTACGACTTTCCACTTACAATAATGAAACAAGAATGTATTTCACTCTGTAAACAAAGTATTCTTTGCGGACAATTACGGGGAGGATAGGGAGGAGAGGGATAAACAAAGTATTCTTTGCGGACAATTACGGGGAGGATAGGGAGGAGAGGGATAAACAAAGTATTCTTTGCGGACAATTACGGGGAGGATAGGGAGGAGAGGGATGACTTTGATATTAGTTTTGGTTTGAAGCATTTTAACCTATTACGGTAATAAAAATACGGTAAGGACTTCACCACATTACGGTAATTTAATTACCGTAATAATTTAAATAATTACGGTATTAAGAATGCCGTAAAAAGAAGATTAGTTATTATAGTACTTCGAGTACCGTAATATAACTTTATACTATTACGGTATTTTATATATTGTAATACTATCTCAATTTGTAACGGTATTTAAATTACCGTAAAGAACAAAATGTATTACGGTAGAAAGATTACTGTAAAGGGTATTTTTGTCAAAAAAAAGTCCAAAATTGAGAAAAAGGGTGTCGGTGAGGTTTTGGGAAGTTGGGATTTTTTTTGGGACTTTATTAAAATTTAGGTATATTAGCGATAATTTCCCAAATATAAATAATGTTTTGTAAAAATATACAAAAATGTCATTTATTTTTGGTACAAAATATTATAATCACTCTTATCCCTCAAATTTCAAATCAGGCGGTTGTAAGGCTGTCATTGACTAGAGTCAAAATTCCAAAAAAGTAATTTCTCAAGCTTTGTGACACCCCAAGCTACTCAATTTGATATAGAAGCTATAAAGATAAATGGTCTCAAGGTATACAATCCCTTATGTTTCTTTTGTAGAATATTATCTTCAAATTTCTTAAATTTTTTTAAATTTTAATTTAATAAGAACTAATATATTAATTTAGTATATTAAAAATATATGATTTGAGAAATTCATTACTTTTATCTTGTTCAAATACAATTGTCCAATAATAATACAGTGTGGTTTGAAAAAGGTTGAGGCTCTAAACAATCAAGGTAAGGCACACATTCAAGTAGTGCAAATATGTTGTTTCAATATCATAAATCTTTATGATGGCCTATAAAATATATTATATGATGTAGTACTTACAATTTTTAAGATCTATTTTTCCTCTTGTCCATACATCTTGAGGTCGAGATGATCAAATTGAGGGTTTTTAAGTACCAAAACAGCCTCTTCTAGTAAGTTTTTAAGATTTACCTTACCTTGATTGTTTTATGTAAACTTTTTCTATTAGAGTATTTTATTGGTCTATTAAATAGATTTTATTCTCTCCCGGGAGCATATTGTCCATTTGCTTGCTGAGGCAAAAATCAAGTTATGAATACTTTTTGGATCTAAAATTTGGAGATTGAACAGAGAAACGAACCTCACAGGGGAGAAAAAAAAAATCGCGCTCTCTCTATATGTCCAAATAAAATGATGTTCGAATATTTAACAAGAACCGTCCAATTTTTCGACACATAGTTCTAAATGTTCAAAAGCAATTTTTCTCGAAAATAATAATCTAGCAATACCTATATAGACCCCAAAATTTTGGATATCCTCCTAGGCAACTTTTGCGAGGGAATGGTCATAAGTATTCTCCTGCAGGAGCATATTGATTATTCGGTTTTTGTCAAAAATAGTGTGATATAGGACTCCGATTCAGAATTGCAATAACTAAAGGGGAAAGCTTTCTTTGTTCCCCTTACAATATAGAAGTTTTATGTTCCCCTACCATCGAGCCGTCCATTTTTTATCAAGAGAGCCACTCATCGTTTGATCTTAGATCCGACATCTCAAAGTATTTTATTTTTAATTTTTTTTAATACAATTTTTTTTAATATGAAATTTGGTACGTGCCATCTTCCCATTGGGGCGCACCTATAAAAAAGATTAACAATACTTTTTAGATAAAAAATAATGACCAAAATACCCTTTAAAATTTTCAGGGGTATTTTGGTCATTTTATTTTATTAAAAATATATGCATTTTTTTTTTATTAGTGCAAGTTTAATATAGGAATGGACGTCCAAAATTTGGTGTCAAAACAGTTTATAGAAAAAAAATTAAAAATAAAATAATGTAGAGACATGACATTGATTGGAGCAATCTTAACCCTCCATTACAAAATGGACAGTTGGATAAGGGGAACATAGAACTTCTATGTTGTATGAGAAACATCGAAAGCTTTCCCATTAACTAAATTGGATCATAATCAATCACTGATCGTCTCGATTCTCATTCAGAATGGGCAAGAGAATCAACAATGCGACTAGACCCTATATTTATAAGAAATTGACAGCCATCATATTTTTAAAATTTCTCGCTTCTCAATGTTTTCAAGTCAAGTTGTGGGGTGTTTTCTACTTTTTATTCCTCTTAACGAAGATTGGTTAAAAAACCAAAAAAAAAAAAAAAACCTACAATTGACAAACTCATAGGTGAAAGGCCCAAACATAACTTTCCACTCCTGATCTGCAATATTTTTAATTTGTCCATTGTTTTTCAATAACTTTTTGTAATGTCATACGCAATTTGTTCTTTGTTCGAAACCTCAATCATATCTAGGCAAAGGATTTTTCGGGATTTTGAGTCCAACTCAAAGAAATAGAACGTGTGAAAAATGTTTTCTTTTCCTCTTTTAATTTGATTTTAATCAAATTTAACTTTTGCTTTTTATTTAAAATGAGTTTAATCATCACAGAAATACAAGAAAGATGCCTTTACAACCGATTAGAATCACCCATTCAGTCCGGATTGGGCCAATGGAAGGCCAACCCACCTGGACGATTTGGATTTCAAACCACTGGTCAAAATCAAAATACAAGATCCTAATAAAAAACCCAAAACAAAAGCCTACGTCGTAGTCAAACACGTGAGTTAGAAGACAAATACAAACAGAGAAACAAATTCAAGAACAATGCATGTTTGCAGGAAAACCTGGGAGAAACTTCTTCAATTCACTCCATGATTTTTACTCAAAACTCTTGCTAACTTAACTCCACACTTAAAGAGGTCATGTCGAACAATAATCCATAGGTGAGCTAATCTCAGGGAAAGATCGACTCCTTTTGCAGATTATCACCTTCGTTTGGTGTTCTGCTAAGTCAAACCAAGTATGCTCTTGACCTGCTTAAACATTCTACAATGCTTGGTTCAAAGCCCTGTTCCTCTCCAGTCTTTGGTTCCAAACCATCTCTCTATGTGGTGATCGTCTTAGTGATGTCTCAACTTGTCGCAGCATTGTTATTACATTACAATACCTTACAATGGCTCAACCGGATGACAAATATGCGGTTAATGAGGTCTCTCAATTTATGCACCAACCTCGTACCAAGCACCTCGCTGCAATTAAATGAATTCTTCGCTATTTCAAATGGACCCCTGATCTTGGCATCACTTTACAATGCTCTTCCAATGAGACACTTTGGACAGACTCTGATGCTGATTGGGCTAGCTGCTCGAATAGTTGTTTCATTTTCAGCATGTCTTCTTTGGGCTGATCTCTTTACTTTGCACACCAAGAAGCAACCTACACAGTCTCAATCCTATGCCGAGGCAAAGCATTTTGTTGATGTTGCTGCTACAATTGTTATATTCAATGGGTCCTCTTTTTTCTTTGAGATTTATACGTCTTTCTATCATCTTCCCCAATGATTCACTGTGATAATGTCATTGTTACATATTTAGTATCCAGTTCTTCATGCCAACACTAAGCATGTTGAGATTGATGACCATTTCATTCAGGAAAGTGTTGCTAGTGGATCCCTGTGTATTTGGTTTGTTCCCAGCTTCGCCCAAACCACTGATACTTTTACAAAAGGATTATCTTCTACTTGCTTTCATTACCTACAAAACATTCACCCAGTCGAATGCTCATATTGTCGAGGAAAATAAAATATGGGACATTATAGAAAGAGATCCTTGACACCCTCGGCACCTTGGGCATATCTTTGACTTATTGTATAATGTAATAATCTCGCTTTATTGTAATGATTGAGTCTTGCATTATTGTATAGATCTACTGTAACCACATCCTTGATTTACTCAATCAAGGATCATGCTCATATACATTCTCACATCTAGTATTGCTATGCCACTAAATACATACGTCAAAGACAATTACACAAATTCACCTTTTCTTATTGGGAAATGTTTATATTTGATTTTATTTCCCAGCCGTTTGATCTGAATCGAACACCTACGATTGTTCATACCCCAATATCACACAAAACACTATTTTATTTGTCCTTTTTTTTCTATAAAATATTTTTGAAAAAATTTTTGGGCATGCCATCATAAAATTAGAGTGAACGTGAGAAAAATAAAAAACAAATATTTATGTAAAATAAATGACCAAAATGCCCTGAAATTTTTAGGGCTTTTCTAGTAATTGTTTATCATCGGAAATATTTTATTATTATTATTATCATGTACACACCTATCAGGTATATGCATGTCCCAAATTTTGCATTAAAATTATTTATATAATAAAAATTAAAAATAAAAAACTATGAACCATCCGATCAAAATTTGACGGTTGAAAGCTAATAAATGACATTGTGACTCAAGCCATCTACTTAGATCTGATGGCTGAGACTAGGGGTTATATATATTATATATGAGGGTAGGTCACAGAAAGCTTTATTACTCTTCTGGTATGCGTGAAATGAACTACGTTTTATTGAAATTATTCATCCCCTTCTCATTATAATTTTTTTTTTTTTGGGAGTGTTTATCTTTTGAACGATTCGTACTTGAGTTTCAGAAGATTGTAAAATCATCATACCTAAGAACCTCACATATTTTCATCCCATAAATCAAGAAACTCACGTGGTATATTTTCATTCAGAAAGAGAGGAAGAGAAGTTCGTTACTCAGACGAGAAAGAGAAAGAAAAGAATTTGGAAAAGGGAAAATTATGTTGTCATTTGTTTTATACAAAAATTTATGAAAATTTTTTTAGAATCCACTATTGTAGAGATTCACTTTATAAAAGGAAAACGTTTTGGCGAGTTCTTATTCAAACATAATCTGTTTCAAAAATCCATCTTAGAAATCAATTTTTGGAACCAAAATTCATCGACCACCGTGTCCTTGACCAAAAATAAAAAATACAGTTTAAACGAGTGTTTAAAAAAATGCCTAATTGAACCGAACTCGCCCGGTTCGACTCGGAAATCGTCATGGACAGATCGAATCGGTGAAAAAAACGGGAATCGTCCGGTTCTAGAGAGAACCGGACGATTCTGCACAGTGACTCGGCGGGTCCCGTACGGTTTTTTTTTTTTTTTTTTTTGTAATACTTGATCAATTTTTTTGTAATCCACGATCGAATTGTTTTTTTTTTTTTTTTTGTAATCCATGATCGAATTTCTTTTTTTTTTTTTTTTTTTTTTGTAACCCATGATAGAATTTTTTGTAATCCATGATCGAATTTTTTGTAATCCATGATCGAAATGTTTGTTTTTTTTTCTTGTAATCCATGATCAAATTTTTTGTTTTTTTTTTTTTTTTGTAACCCATGATAGAATTTTTGTAATCCATGATCGAATGTTTTGTAATCCATGATCGAAATGTTTGTTTTTTTTTTGTAATCCATGATCGAAATGTTTGTTTTTTTTTTTGTAATCCATGATCGAATTGTTTTTTTCTTTTTTTGTAATCCACGATCGAATTTTTTATTTTTTTTTGTTTGTTTTTTTTTGTAATCCATGATCGAATTTTATGTAATCCATGATCGAATTTTATGTAATCCATGATCGAATTTTTTGTAATCCATGATAGAATTTTTTGTAGTCCATGATTGAATTTTTTGTAATCCATGATCGAAATGTTTGTTTTTTTTTTCTTGTAATCCATGATCGAATTTTTTGTTTTTTTTTTTTTTTTGTAACCCATGATAGAATTTTTTGTAATCCATGATTGAATTTTTTGTAATCCATGATCGAATTGTTTTTTTCTTTTTTTGTAATCCATGATGGAATTTTTAGTTTTTTTATGTTTTTTTTTTTTTTTTGTAATCCATGATCGAATTTTATGTAATCCATGATCGAATTTTTTGTAATCCATGATCGAATTTTTTGTAATCCATGATTGAATTTTTTGAAAATTTGTGATTTTTTTTTTTAATCCATGATCGAATTTTTTTTTGTAATCCATGATAGAATTTTTTGAAAATTTGTGATTTTTTTTTTTAATCCATGATCGAATTTTTTTTTGTAATCCATGATAGAATTTTTTGAAAATTTGTGATTTTTTTTTTTTAATCCATGATCAATTTTTTTGAAAATTTGTTTTTTTTTTTTTTAATCCATATTATTCAAAGAGAAAATGAGAGAGATGATGATTCTGAGGCCACCCTATCCCAGCCATATTATTCACATATCGAGTCCTAACAGCAACAGTGTAGGGATGAGCACGACAGTGCAGGTGAGCATAAATGATGGACAAGCTTCGGGGATTTTGGATTGGGAACACAACAAAACACTAACACTCAAGGATTTGAGAATAGTCAGACGCCTGCTAATATCGATGATTCGTTTTTAGATCGAATCAATGAATTGTTAAACGAATTCAATCAATAGCACCAGCATGACCAAAAAGAACAATAACGTCGTCTATCATTTTATTTTTAGATCATATGTTACTAATTTTATGCTTTATTGTAGTCCATGTATGTTGAAATACTTATTTCATGATAATTCTATGTTTATCCTTTTGTGTGATGTAAATTAAATGCTGAATGGTGGTTCATGCAGGGAAATAACATATCAATGTTCGCATATTCATTCAAAAACATGAAAATTCTTAATGGAGTACCCTCATTTCTTATTGAATTCCTAAAAAACAATATTTATAATGAATTTTAATAATTTTTTCGGATTTTTTTTAAGCTTTATTCTGACCGATTCACCTGATTCCCTATCCGAATCGCCGATTCGTCGATCCGGATAGGTTTTTTGGGTGCCCGATCCGGGTCACCAATCCTTTTTTTAAACCATTGGTTTAAACCATTGTTGTCAAATTCTCGTTGCTTCCGCCAAAGAGGCTAAAGCTTTCGGATTTTAGACCTAGATCGAAATGAAACGAAGCGAAGCCTAGTGTTATCGTTCTAGACCACTTTGGTCAGCTTTGGGCCGATTCCACCGAACCCTAAGCTTTAGGCTCATCGGCTAAAGCAAAGAAATATATATATATATATATATATATATATATATATATATATATATAAGTATTTTTTTTTATTTTTTAATATTTTTTATTTTTAAATTTTTTTCATTTTTTATTAGTTTTTATATATAAATATCTAACTTATATATTAAATGTAAAAAAAGTTTGAAATCTTCCCCCAAATCGACCAAAGCACTGAATTGTTTCATTTTTCTTACCAAACCAAAAAAGCATAAACCTTAAGAATGAAATATTTTAAGATAATTGAATAATAATCCAAAAATAGTAACCTATAAAGTTAGGGATTATTTACAATGAAACCATTTACCTTTGATAGAAGGCGGTCACATTTTCTTACAACCATTGATGTGAAATTTGATAGGTTGGATATGTCATAAAGTTTGAGCAAATTTCTTTTGAAGTTTGAGCTTGATTAATAGAATAATTGCAGCCACCCAATTTCACATTCAATGGTCAAGATTAACGTGACCACCTTGTATCAAAGGTAAATGATTGCATCTTATACTTTATCATAAAGTTATGGTTCATTTTTAAAATTTTAGAGTTACCATTTCGATATTCACGATGAAAGGCCCGGATTGTCGACTTGCTAAACTCCCTAATTATAAGTTTTGGATGGGGACAACACCTGAGGGGTTGAGTAAAACCAAAGCCATGTCTCATTTTGAACACTAAGGGGCTGTTTGGATACCTGGAAATATATTGTTTGTAAAATATATTATTGGCGTAATACTTTATTGTGTAATACATTACATGTAAATGGATTGTTACTGCTTTGGTAGTATTTAGATGCAACTTGGCAAATACATTGTTACTTTTTGGCTATGTTTGGAAGAAATATAGGAAATGCATTACCAACATTTTTACCAGCACGTGCCTATAAACTATCATTTCTTTCCTTTTTGTCACAAAATTCCACTAAAATGCAGAATTATCATTTCCTTCTTTTTTGTCATAAAATTCCACTAAAATACTGAATTAAAATCATCCTCACACCATTCCAAAAAGATTTCTAATTACAACATTATTACCATTCCAAAAGATTTTCTAACAATAACTTATACCATTTTACAGTCATGACACTATTTCCTACTTGCCTTTGGCACTTATATACAATCACATGTTTTCTAACATGATATTGGTTTCAACATGATCAATCATTGGAACAATATGATTGGAATAACATGATTTTATTATGATAAGCTTTATTTTTATTTATTTATTATAGAAGTCTTTCAAATGTCTCTCTATATAATTTCAAATAAACAATAAATTTATGATACTAAATTCAAAATTTATAAGGTACGAGTTAAAAAATAGGAAGAAGTTTGATTAGTAAATTAGAAAGTTTGGTAATTGCAGTATAAAATTTTGAGGTATTAGAGGAGACTAAAGATGTTATTTCAATTGAGATTTAGTAATCTTATGAGGATTATGTTGTGTTAAATTTTTATTATGATTGTGTTGTGTAATTTATCATTGAATACTGATTTTTATTTTTATAATTTTTTTTATGTGACATTAATGCTTTGAGATAAGGGACGAGCTTAAAACGGGAGGTTGTGTGAAATTTTTTATTATATTTGTGTTGTGTAATTTATCATTGATTATTGATTTTTATTTTTATTATTTTTGTTTTTATACGACAGTTGATGCTTTCGGATAAAGAAACGAGTTTAAAAGAGAGGGATCACCCAGTTATTATGAAGAGAGAGGATTTAGAAGATTTTTTTAATCACGCATAGAGTAGGCAAAAACGCACGTGAGAGATTTCCCAAAATTAGCTCGTAATAGATTTTTACCTATCACCACGCATAATGGATTTATTGATTTTTATAGAAATTCCGCATAATCTCTTTCCATTTACGTACGATTAAGTGTACCCAAACAGTGAAAATGTCATATTTTTTTGTAATCTATTGTTACGTAATAGATTTAGAAGAACCAAAACGGTCCCTAAAACTCAAAAGAAACTTTACAATTAGGCTGGGTTTCATTAGCAATATTTATTGGGAAGGCTGGGTTTCATTAGCAATATTTATTGGGAATTATCAGCTACAAGAAGATAGGGGTACCCATTTTTAAGGTAGTTACCACTTGAATTGTTACCCACATCTTAGTGTTGGATGCAGATCCAACGGTTATAGACGTTCCCCGCATAGGAACTGCAGGTAATTTTATGCCGAAATTATTTCTAACATTTATTTTTCTGGAAAAAGGAGTAACCTCCTATCTTTTAATCAGAGCAGGGGGTCGAAGCTGACAAACCATGTTCTTCGGAAAGAAGAAATGAAAGAGCCAAAAACAAAGTAAAATATATTTGCCTCCCTCTATAATTGTAACCGTTCAAGTCCATGAAAAGCTCATAAACCCCTCCAAAGTAAAAGAAAAAGAAAATGATGTTTATTAAACTCCTTACTCCCTTACCTAAATTACATGGACTCTTTTTCTAATAACCCAAGAACTTGGGATATCATGTTTATCATACATAGCGAGTTTTAAAAAACTGCAAATAGGGGGCTAACATTCTTTTCTTTTAACTTAGATGGGGTCCACTGGCTTTTTTAGACCTAAGAGTTTATTTGCATTATAATTATAAAGATGGGTATATATGTCTTTTTTTGAAAAAAGATAAAATTTTGGGGGATGACAAATTTTTTGAAGAGGACAAAAACATTAAAACATCAAAAATCGAGATGAAAACAAAAAAATTAACTTCCAAAATCAGCTTTAGTGCAAACAAATGTACATGTAAATTGGATTAAAAAATCGATCCCAAAATTGGGGAAAAAGAACAAGATAATTTTCATCTATTGTTTCACCTAATAGGCACATAAATAAAAAAAAAATGAGTTAGATATGAAAAATATAACAATTTTGTAATCTTGGGAGAAAAGAAGAAGAAGAGGTGAATCGACGAAAATTGATGATAAATAGAGAAAAAAACATTTTGTTAGGGTTGGAGATTTTGTTGTTTCAATTCTAAACATTTTATTTAGCATTATTGCATATCATTGTGATACGAATATTTTTGCAACAACTTTCACATATATTGATGTAACAATTAAAGAGAAATTGACGCTTGTTTATTTCAGTTTCAAAAAACTTCCAAACTTTTGACTCCAACATTTCTTCGATTTTGAATTTTTATTGAAAATAGTCGAATAAAATAAAAACAGGGCTGCAAGACAAGTTCTGGCTCTAATTTCATTATTTTTTGTGAAGAAACAAGGAAGAACATTGAAAATTATGGATTAGATTTTGCATAAAAATTTTAAAATTACAAAAACTAAAACACGCTAGTTCAGAGGTAAACAGAACCAATCCCCCACCAATTCTGAGTTGGCTGATTCGACCGAACCGAACAAGGAAAATTGTTGCATGCTTCATGGGTTTAAGATGCCATATAATCCCATTAAAATAATACAATGGAGACAAGTCATCCAAATTAAAAAGGGTGAGGTTTGTACAAGGCAGCAACTTTAAACAATCAAAATAAGGCGCACATCAAAATTATCTTGTAAAATGTAGTTTTGATCCTGAAAAATCTTGTGATGCCATACAAATTTACTGCTACCCTTAATTATAAATCAAAGCTCCAGAAATGATGCAGATTCGGTAGATCTATAAAGAAATAGAATTTTGAAAATAGACGGTCCAAATACTGCTTCATATGATGATGCATTATTTTTATGACTTGAAATCCGTTTTTTTTTTTTTTTTTCAATATCCATACATCTCAAGATCAAAATAATTAATTCAGAAAGTGTCTAGTATCAGAAGAACTTTTTCTAATAAATTTTTAAAGTGTGCCTCAATTCTATAGTATAAAGTCAAAACCTTATGTAAACTTTTCCAAATAAAAAATGGGGCATGATAATACAAGGGAGAGGTTAGGTCGCCCATTTGGGTGGCATTAGAGAGAAAGGAGTGAATGGTTTATTAAAAGATCAATGGCCAAATCTGCCCTCTTTAATTCGTGAACTAGTGAAAATATACGGATAAGGAGTGGCAATGGGCTGGGTAGCCTAGCCAGGGCCGATCAGCCTGGCCCTATAAAGTTTGGGCCACGAAATGTGACCCGAGGCACCATGGCCCGAGGGTAGGGCGAGATGGGATCAGGCTGAGGCCAGCCCGGTATGGGCCGGCATGCCCTCTTTTTCGATGTTTTCTTCTTTGTTATTTTCTTTTTTCTTTTTTCCCGATTTGATTTGGCCCAGGTATTGATGTGGCTAGGGCCGGGCTTGAGCCAGGGCTTTGTGTCCTGGTTATAGCCGAGTCAGGCTGGGCAGGCACCGCCCTGTTGCCACCCCTAATAAAGGTGGCATTTTTGTGATTCCCACTATCACATGTGTGCATATGCGTCCCTTATCACATTTTATAATGGCCCCAATTTTCCTGCATCATTCCAACAAGGCAGTATTCTTTCACAAATCTAAGAAGTCCTCGTTGCACCATCTAATCACATAGGACAGCATGGGCGTTTGTGGGGTAAAAGGTCCCTCGCCAAATGTTTTAGTAGTAAATTTTTTTTTTTATAGGGATGCAACTTTATATTATAGAAGTAAAATGTATCTCAAAAATCTAATACAAAAGGGTGTTAAGGAGTTAGAAAAACTTCCAATTGATCACATTGATCTCCAGATGTATGGATAAAAAAAAAAAAACATGAATTTCAAATCCTAAAAATTGTGTAGTTTTTGAGATGTATGTTTCAAATCCTAAAAAATTTTCTGGACTATCTATTTTTAAGATTTTTAAGTTATTATAGATCTGCTCAATTGCAATGTCTTGAAATTTTGAATTTCATAATTAAGGCTAAACATGGATTTACAAGCTATAGTAAGAGTTCTCACACCAAAACTACATCTTCCAACAAAATTTAGAAGTGCACTTTACTTGTACAGTTCCAAGTGGCACCTTATACAAACCTCACCCTTTCGATAATGTTTTTTTCATCTTCCTTTTTTGGTAATTCACTGGGAAGACATGCTCCTACCCGTTTTTTTAAGTAGATTAAGAATGCCCGTACCCTTTTTTTTAAGTAGATTAAGAATTAGCCTTTTCAAGGTGTCAATAAGGTGATATTAGTAGTGGAATGAAAACTACGGTGTTGGGGTGCTACCACCACAGCCAGCCCTTTTCCCAAAACCTTTTTGATAGTGGTTTGATTTCAAATTTTGGTCACTTTTTATGGTTCACAGTTCAAACTATAATTATAATTGACCAAATGATATCAGTCGATTACCATTCTGGTCCATGGCGTATTGGTTGTTTTAACTTCAATTGGAATTTGTTAATGTTTGGTGGGAGAATAGCAGCGCTGGTTACAATGCGATGGTGGTGGAGCGGTTACGATCGTACTGCAGTAGTAGTGGTGGTTTTTTTTTGGTACCTCAGTGGTGGTTCAGTGCTAGAGGCCTTGTGTTTTTATTAAAGGAAAAAGTTTATATAAGGTAGAAAGATATAAAATGAGTTTTTAGGTGGGATTATATACTATGACGCATTTATTTTTTATATAAAGAGATCGTAATTGGTATTAACTATTAGATTTCAAATTGAATGGCTCAGAATATGCTACAAAGTTCGAGAAATTATTTTTTGAATATGGAGTCTAGTCAATGATACACTCATAACTATCCGATTTAAAATCTGATAGATAAAAATAATTGTAGCCTCCTTATACTAAAAGAATAATCGCTTTGTAAGATTAAAAAAAAAAGAATAATCTCTTCGTATACTTTCACTTCAAAATTCTCAAAAATATTGTTTTTTTATAGGGACATGAGGCCCTCCCATTTTCAATATTCAAGTAGTTATAGGTCTGCTTATAGTTAAAGCTGTTAAAATTTATAAATAGGAATGAAAACAGATTTTTAGTCCTGCAAAAATTACCCCTACCAAAACTTCATTTTCTGACAAATGATTCGCCTTTATTGTTTAAGGTGGGCCCCCTACTGAACGGCAACTATTTGTTTTCGCACGTCCTTCTCTCTGGATCACTGTCCAACTCGTCGATTGATCGGTAATGATCTTACCGCACGTTCAAGCGTGGACGTGTCGCTATCAAAGTATTCCACTACTACATTTTGGTATTCCAGTACGTTTTTTCTTGCCATTTTGGTGTTCCACCATGTGCGTTAGTTTTGCGTGATATACTTTCTCTCTCTAGGATGAACTTCAATGACGAATCTGTCGCTAAAAATGAGCAGGAATGCAGGTGGTGTGACCCTTCGTGCGAACGTCTTTCTTAGTGCGCCACTCTCCTTCTAAGCTGCTCTCTCTCTCTCTCTCTCTCTCTCTCTAAGTTGCGAGCCACCCATGTTGCGTGATTGAAGATTGTTGTTACCTGAACCATTCCCACCCTATATAAAGGGGGACCCTGTCGAAGCTTTTTGCAACATTCCTCTCTCTCTCTCTCTCTCTCTCTCTAGGGAATGGCATTGGCATCAGGATTGCGTTTCTCTCTCTTGGTTCTCCTGGTGTCTACTGGTGCAGCTGCTGAAGCACTTGGATATGGCAACGAGAGAAGAAAAACAATGGGCCATGAGGAACCCAATCCACCAGATTACACAACACTGGCCCACGAGGAACCCAATCCACCAGATTATGCGAAAATGGCCAATGAACCCAGTCCACCAGATTACATGACACTGGCCCATGAGGAACCCAATCCACCAGATTATGCAAAAATGGCCAATGATCCCAGTCCAGCAGATTACACAACACTGGCCCATGAGGAACCCAACTCCCCAGATTACAAAACACTGGCCAGTGAACCCATTCCACCAGATTATGCACTAATGGCCCTTGAACCCAGTCCAGCAGATTACACAAAACTGGCCCATGAGGAACCCAGTCCAGCAGATTACACAAAACTGGCCCATGAGGAACAAAATCCACCAGATTACACAACACTGGCCCACGAGGAACCCAATCCAGATTATGCGAAAATGGCCATTGAACCCAGTCCACCAGATTACACGACACTGGCCCATGAGGAACCCAATCCCCCAGATTACAAAACACTGGCCAGTGAACCCATTCCACCAGATTATGCAAGAATGGCCCTTGAACCCAGTCCAGCAGATTACACAAAACTGGCCCATGAGGAACCCAGTCCAGTAGATTACACAAAACTGGCCCATGAGGAACCCAATCCACCAGATTACACAACACTGGCCCACGAGGAACCCAATCCACCAGATTATGCAAAAATGGCCAATGAACCCAGTCCAGCAGATTACACGACACTGGCCCATGAGGAACCCAATCCCCCAGATTACAAAACACTGGCCAGTGAACCCATTCCACCAGATTATGTAAAAATGGCCCATGAACCCAGTCCAGAAGATTGCACAAACCTGACCCATAAACCCGGGCCAGTTTGTGCACAAATGGCCCATGAACCCACGCCAGTTTATGCAAAAGAGGTCCATGAACCCGCGCCACCACCTTATACAAAAATGGCCCATGAACCCGTGCCACCACGTTATGCACAAATGGCCCATGTAGTGCCACCATTTTCCCGGAAAAGCACGCAAACTTACAGTGACGATCCCGCCATTACGCTCAGCCCACCACCACCACCAAAGGAGAGCGAGAAGCCCTATGGGGACATGTCAAAAGGTGGAATTGACTCCATTGGAGTCCAAGGGATAGTCTATTGTAGATCGACCTCTGGCCTCACTCCTCTTTCAGGTGTTTTTCTTGGATTTAACTTTCTCGAGTCTAAAGTATAGAAAGAGTTCATTTACTTAGGAAGTCACAATCACTCTTTTCCATTAGTTGTATACGTGTTATTGACAAGACTAAAAGTTGAAAAAAAAAAAAAAAATTATCAAAATTTCGTTAAACAATTCAAGCCATCCAATTTGACACTTAATAGCCAAAGGTGACTAAGACCTCCTTTAGGGATTGTAGATCGGAACTTACTAGATTAAATTCTCATGATCGTTAGGATAATAAACCACAACTTCACAAATGAAATTCTGACGATCCTCACGATTACATACCTCTTTCACAAACATTGATTTTGAAAAAAAGTTTTTTCTTTTCTATGATAAAATTGCATCATTTCAATGATTTTTTTTTTTTTTTTAGAGGCATTACCAAACGAGGATGAGAACCCGGTGTTTACTACCAAATAAAAAGAAGGGACATTTATCAAAATAGCTATTAGAGATAAAGTAATCATATTTCGCCCATTTGCAATTGTTCCATCACAAGACTGTATTTCTAGTGGTATTTGGAAATAACATAAAAAGATATAGGTAAAGTGTTAAAATTTTGATCTCTCACAGATAAATATGGGAAATTACCATAAAAGGAATTTAACAAAAATGAAATTAAACCATGATTTACTCTTAACATAAACATCTTTAAGTATAGATCACATGTGTGTGAGATGCCTGGGCTCATAGCACGCACAATTTACCACACCCATTTCCTTTCTGTGTTTCGTAGGTGTGATGGTGAGGGTCTCATGCGTGGCCACGGACCCCACCAGGCTCGAGAGGGCTCCATTCTCAGTGCGAAGCTGCAAAACTGATAAGAATGGCTACTTCTTGGCAACCATGAAGCTCTCAGAAATGAAAGGGCTCGGTTTTAAGGAATGCAAGGCCTTCCTCAAGTCTTCTCCTCTAAACCACTGTGATAACCCGTCAAATGAGAACATGGGATTGACCGGTGCACTCTTTCGCAGTGCTCGCACCATAGCAGGGAAGACGAAGATGAAATTGTTTACAGTGGGACCTTTCTTCTACACCTCAAAGCCAGGTTCTGAGAAGAATATGTATTGAGACTCTTTTTTAGGAGATTAACAGAGAAAGAAAAGGATAAAAGGAATTGTTATGTTAATCTAGTTTTTATTGACTCAGGGAGATTAACAGAGAAAGAAAAGGATAACAGGATTTGTTATGTTAATCTAATTTTTATTGAATATTTTCTTAGTGTTATGCTTGATAAAATGACAACTCTTGCATTGGCGACGTAGCATCTCTCTGTCTCTGACCTTTGTGTGTACTTTAAAAGCTCCCGTACAAGAGCCCACCACTCATTACTAAATTTGACACCCTCATGAGCAACTGATTGGCTAATACTTATTAGCAAATCGCATAAGGATTAATTAAATGATTTTCCCAAACCATTATTCATATAAGGGGTTGTCGACAAAAGAGGCTATTAATCTTCGTGAGGGCGCGCAGCCAAGAAGTCGGGTAATGTTTGTGCTTTCGCCGTTTTTTTGTGGCAAATACATCTTCTCGATAGGGAAATAATTCTCCTAAGCACCTTGTATTCTTCCACTAAGATAATACTGGGCTGTTTCTTTTTCCTCCTCACTCTTTTGAGTGAGTAAAGTACCGAGCGACTCCTCAAAAATCATCACATATAGAACGAGAGGTTTCCCAAGAATTAGGAGCAGATAAGATTGGGGGTTTTCAAAAGATAAGCTCTAATATTATTGGAACTTGGAAATGTCGCCTGTCAGGTTTTTTTTATTCTCCTGAAAATTCATTTTTTCAATAATGGTATAAAAGTCATATTGGAGTATATGTGAAATCCCATATGGTTAACATGAGGCAATGTCATGTACATGGATCCATTTTTTTGCGTTAATAGGATGTATCACTCGACAGAAAAACCCAGTATCACTGGAGGGAAAACCCAGTGTGTTTGAATTCCTTGTAAATTATGGGAATGTTTGGATGACATCCTATTGTATGAGTCATTAGTGGACTAATGACAGGTTTAGCTCACTTTATAAGATTAACAGTTTGGTGACAGCTTGTTAATCCTAATTAACTGCATTTAAGGGAATTAAGGTAGGAGTTACATTTAGATCTCAACCCCTATAGACCATGAATGTAAGAGTTACTAAATTAAAGTGTTCTTTATAAAAGGAGGTTAATCCCTTTAGAAAAGAGAGAGACTGATAGAAACGAGGCGAAAGAGATTCACCAAGAGGACCCTCAAGGTAGCATCTCACCGGATGGCTTGCCCTATAAGATTTAGTATAGAACCTTAGGTCTCTCGTGTGATTTAAGAATAGATCCGAGTAAGTTGTTTAGCGATTTTAATTTTATTTATATGTTATTATTTTTATTGGGACTAACATCGTATCATTCAAAAGGCGTATCCTTTAACAAACGGGTAAAAGGCTTATGCTGTCCTGAAATATTGGAGATGAATCTTCGAATATATGCAAGTTTTCCTTGGAGCGACCTGTGCTATCAAAAATTTCTGGGTGGTGGCATTTCTTGTATGGCCTTGACCTTAACAGGCTCAATTTCCAACCCACGGTATCTCCCTTAGGAGCATACTATACATTTACTTTCTCATGATGAGTTTTTTTAGGCACTTAGAGAGTGAGAGTTAAAAAGTTTTTTCTTTTTGAGGTCATTCGTCGGATTATAAAGGTCACTTTCCCAAAATTTGAGATCAAAAGAATATCCCTAAAGCAAGTTTTGATTGAGGGAGTAAATAAATAGTATACTCCCATGAGAGTAGAAAAAGATAGGTTTTAACAATGGCATTTTATTCCTTTACGAATCTCGGGGTGATTTTTTTTTTTTTTTTTAGGTACATAGAAAGTGAGAGTTAAAAGAAAAAGAATGTCTTTGAGTTCATGTATCGGATTCTAAAGATCACATCCCCAAAATTTGAAATAAAAAAGATATCCCTAGAGTTAATTTTGCAATTAAATGCATAGTATACTCCTACATGAGTATAAAAAGACAGGTTTTAAGAACATTTTTATCTCTTTACGAGTTACAACGTACAATGCTACGCATAGGGAAGAATTTACCCCGTTTGGAACCGAAACTCAAATTTTATATCTTATCTAGATCTTTTTTGTATCCGATAGTTTGGATCCAAATCTAAAGTTTAGATCTGAATGGTAATTCAAATCTAATCTGGGTATAGGTGGATCTGATCCAGATCCAATCCAGTTATTAAATTATTTTATATTATTTTATAGGAAAAAATTTATATAAGGTTGCAACCTTGTAGAATTAAAGACGCAACTGAAAACTCCATCAAAAAAGGTTGTTTTAATGTTGAAAGATTGTCTAATTGATCATCTCGAGATGTACAAGCATTGAAAAAAAATAAAAATTGAGTCCTGAAAATAATGCATCTTACAACATAATATCTAGACCGTCCATTTTCAAGATTTTCATATATTTATAAAGCTACTTGATTTTAACTATTTTTGGACTTTAAAATTTTATAATTAGAGAAAAAAGATAACCGAGGCTCGAAACAATGAAATTAGAGCCTACCTCAAAAATTTCACTAGATGATGTTATTTTGATACTCAAATATATTCAATTTGATCATCTCGACATCAAGATGCATGGACATGAGAGCAAATAGATTTCAGGTTTTAAAAATAGTGTATTTTGTAACGCTTTTTGGACCGTCAATTTTCAAGATTTTTAAGCTTTCATAAATTTGTCGATCTACATTATTTTTAAAGCCTTTAAACTTTATAGATTAAAATTAAAATATATTTTAAGGCTGTCACAAAGATTTTTAGTATAGAAACCACATTTCTGGATACTATTTGAAGGTAGGCTCTAATTTGATTGCTTAGAGCCTAGGCTCTATACAAACCGCACCTATATATATATATATATATATATATATATATATATATATATATATATATATATATATATATATATATATATATATATATATATATAAGTCATTTTTTTTTTTTCTTTTCATCTTGTAGAATGGTCATATATTGGTCATTTGGATCAAAATGCATCATAAGGTGCAGACAATTCATGGCTTCAATAGAGCAATAGAAAATTCTTGAAAATTCACAAGGCTTCTAAAGTAATTCCATAGATTCTCACTGAATAACAGTTAGTAGTGTTGCAATAAATATATCGGTACATATAAAGTCCAGCCTAATGAACTGTTATATAACAAGGTCATAACTGTTCCAAAGTCCGAACTAGATTTGACTAGAAATTTGTGATGAATGTACTCATGCCAACCTGCAAAAGGATACGATTTGAAAGATAAAATGTAGCACAGAATCGAGTACCTCTACCACGTGCTTCGATTTCCTATTAAAAACCCAAGGAATTCATTATAAACTTAACCAATAAACATGAATGTTTTGATACTATTCAGTCCACACAAACTCATTCCACATTTCCACATTGAAGAAGAAAGTAGAACAAAAAAACATGCTTTTATTAAAAAATATATATAACGTTACAAGCAATCCAACAAGCTCACCAAAAATATATAACATTAAAAGCAAAGAAATATTTTTTTTCGTATATTCATAAAAAAAAAAAACAAATTTTTGTAAAAAAAGAAAAAATATAACATTAAAAACAATCCAAGAAGCTCATCAAAAATATATAACATTAAATAGAAAATAATATTTTTCTCATATTCATCACAAAAAACATATTTTTGTAAAAAAATAGATATATCATTAAAAACAATCCAACAAGCTCACTAAAAATATATAACATTTAAAAGAAAGAAATATTTTTTTCTCATATTCATAAAAAAAAAACATATTTTTGTAAAAAAAATATAACATTAAAAACAATTCAACAAGCTCACCAAAAATATATAACATTAATTTTTTTGCTCATATTCATAAAAAAAAAATATTTTTGTAATATATATAAATATGTAACATTAAAAACAATCCAACAAGCTCACAAAAAATATATAACATTAAAAGGAAAGAAATTTTTTTTTCGTATTCATCACAAAAAGACATATTTTTGTAATATATATATATATATATATATATATATATATATATATATATATAACATTAAAAATAATCCAACAAGCTCACCAAAAATATATAAAATTAAAAAGAAAGAATCTATTTTTTCTCATATTCATCGCAAATAACATATTTTTATAAAAAATAATAATAATAATTTTATTAAGAAACAATTTTTTTTTAAGAACCCTAAAATCAAGCCAAAGAACACAATTATAGTCAAAATCAGCCCCAAATCTTTCATTTTTTGAACAAATTGACATGGGCATATGATAGATACTTCAATCACAATTTAAATTCCCCAAATATTATGAAGATCAATTCACAATTGAGATCGTTCTTCAAAACATGACGGATATTTCACTTCACGCAATTTTCAAAACAAAAATGCAGCAAACAAAAATTCATATAAATAAATATACTTAATGATAAATCAACATACCTAATGTATTCGATTTATGAAGCTTTGATGATCAAAATTAACTGATCAATTCAATAAAAAACGATCAATATATTGATCAAAAATCAAATTTTTTTTATCGAACACAATTCTTCGAGCAGCAACATTTTTGGCCGAAATCAACCTCCAAAATTCATCTTTTTCAACAATTTGAAATAGGAAAAAGTTTAAGGCTTCAGTAATGAATCAAAGCCCTCCATTTCTATGGGGTATTGAAGCTCAGATTAAAATAACAGCCTCTGCATGAAATAACGGTCATTATGTAATGAAATACCATTATATCCGATATATCGCCTATTATATCAGAAAACCAGACCGGTTAGTAGAAACCGGCCGGTTTTTCATTAAAACTAACGGTTTGACCTCGAACCGGCCGGTTTTCGTGCTCATTGTTTTTGGAGGTCCTCGAATTTTTACTAGTTCCATAAAACCGGCCTTAATCGGAATCGGTACCTTGCCGGTACTGATCTAACCGGTCAGTACCGATCTAACCGGCCAGTTTTGTGAACACTGGCTCTAAACAATCAAATTAGAGCCTACCTTCAATTAGTGTCGAGAAATATGGTTTCAATACTAGAAATATTTGTGATAACCTTAAAATATCTTTTCATCTTTATTTATAAAGTTTAAAGCTTAAAAAATAGTGTAGACCGACAGATCAATGAAAACTTGAAAATCTTGAAAATTGATGGTCCAAAAATACGTTACAAAATACACTATTTCCAAAACTTGAAATCCATTTTTTTTTTCTCATGTCCAGGCATCTTGATGTCGATATGATCTTCTTTTAGTTAAATTTTTGAGGTAGGCTCTAATTTGATTGTTTAGAGCCTATCTCTCTCTCTCTCTCTCTCTCTCTCTCTCTCTCTATATATATATATATATGGAAAAAATTTATATAAAGTTATATATATATATATGGAAAAAATTTATATAAAGTTGCAACCTTAAAATGTAGAATCACAGATGCACCTAAAAAATCTATCGAAAAAGCTATTTTAATGTTGAAAAACGATTTAATTGATCATCTCGACATCGAGATGTATGAATATTAAAAAAAAAAAGTTTTTGAGTTCCAAAAATAGTGCACCTTGCAACACATTATCTATACCGTCCATTTTCAAAATTTTCATATGTTTTAGATCTACTTGATTTTAACCAATTTTAAAGTTTAAAATTTTCTAATTAGATATAAAAATAATTTTTAAGATAATCTTAAAAAAAATTTACAACAAAATCACATGTTATGATAAAATTTAGAAGTACGCCTTAATTGGATTCTTTAAAGTTGCAACCTTATAGAAACCGCACCCTCAGTTACATAATAAAGAAAAATTTCTTTGTACTCTAAAACAAGAAATTAAATATAAATATATAGAAGAACAAATACAGGATCCCTTGATCCAACAAAAGATTCAATCAAAGTGATGCAGTAAACACCTTAATATATACCATTACATTATTTTGTAGGAAGTACGGCCTTATTAGCAGCAAGATCAGAAGATCTGCTATCTAACCTTCGTTGTCCTACATTATCCCATTATAAATGGTATAAGGATGTCTTTTTCTCAATATTGTTAATACGAGAAGATTGTCAATTAGACCATTGGAAAGAAAAATTTATTGCTGGTCTACCCTATTTATTTACAGAAAAAGTCAAAGATAGACTTAGAAAGAAACATAATGGAATTATAGTATACTCAACATATACACTTGGAGAACTTTCAGCAGAAATATGTGCTGAAAGATTAACACAGAATCATCCAATCCAATGGAAACATCCAATTGTAATTGTCCTATACCTACACATAATCTTCATATGCTTACTCAAGAAGATAATCTAATATTAGATATTATTGAAAAAATTACAGATCCCGAAGAAAAAAGATCTGTAATCACCAAATTTATTACATTAACTAAAACAAAAGCAAAAACACCTCCAATTAATAAAACACCTGATGAATACAGTTTTGCCTCTATTATGAAAAGAGTTGGTGAACAACATACCTCCCAACATAAAGAACTTTCTATTTCAGACTTAAAACAAGAAATCAAAGAAGTCAAAAAAAAAGTAAATCAATTAAAAAATAGAATTAAGACTTTAAAATGACCAACTTTTCCACATTTATGACATACTGGAAGTTTATTTTTTGCATTTAGAGAGAATTTGTTTGTAAACTTTTGTTTAGATTTTTTATATTGTTATGTACTTTATTAGTTTTGGATTTATACTTCGTCTTTTTTGTATTTTTTCTTTATATATATATATATATATATATATATATATATATATATATATATATATATATATATATATATATATATATATTTATAAATATAAAAAAATATTTTTTGGATCCTTTTTGGTCCAAATCCTAATCTAGATCCCATATATACTTTTTGGATTCAAATCCGCATCCAAATATTTTGGATCCACGTATACTCTTTGAATCTGAATCCGGATACCAAGGGATCTGTTCTCGATCCGACCTATTCTCAACCCAAGACCTGCTCAAACCCTTCGCAAGTCTACCAAAAACATAAGAATATTTTATCTGAAAAAGTTTATATTCATATACCATTTACTTTTAATAAAAGAAGGCCGTGTCCCTGACTGACCGGACTAAAAATCCAAAGTAACATTTCTTCAACTTCTTGACATAACAAGAACCATCTAACTTGTTAAAAAGGAGTAATTGTGGCTTCCTTGTAATAAAAAAATTTTAAAAAAAAACTGTTATTTAGTGGCTAGGAGCAATATGACCTCCTTACAATAAAGAGTTCACATACTATATAATACACGAACCTTTTTTGGAAGTTGGAAACACCGTTGTCAATGATGGTAATAAATGGCACTAGTACATGCATCATTTTGATGCTCTTTTCCTGCGTAAGCAAAAGATTTTTGTAATTAACCCATCCCTGTCCACCTATATTACATGAGACAATGGTGAGGGAAAGAGAGGAATCCTAAATTACTTTCCCAAAGGAAGTTACCTAATATTGATTTGTTAAAGCATTGACATTTGCAACACGTCCCTTTATCACTCAAAGAAAATCTGGCTTTGGGCCTGTACAAAAACTGACCTCAAACTGCCTATGCATACCGCAATTATATGTACATAGGAAACCATGACTATTACCTATGTTTCGCAATGTCTATGGGATATTATTAGATTCTAGATCAAAACCAGAGGCTTGTTAATCCAGATGCTTGTTAATCCAACGAAACCGCATGCCGCGAGAATGCATGAGTTTAATAAGGTCTCGAGATAGCAAGTACTTCAAGCTCTCCAATGCCTTCACCTTCTTCAAGCTCTCTGAGGAGCGCAAAGCAAACTCCAACCCCTCAACAGACACATTGAGGGCATGTATAATCTTCACATCTTGTAGGCACCTCAGCTTGGCAATCAGAGCAAAAAGCCCCATGTCTGATACCGGGCAATATGAGATGTTGATCTGTGTAAATGGCAAGTTCAGAGGAGACCGATAATAATACAAAACTACAAATAATGGAATCAATTGGAAAAGCATAATATGGTCCATAGGACTATAGGAAAACATTGTCCATGGGAATCATAACCACTGGATGAAAGAACGGATGATGATGGAGGAAGGGGACCTACCATTTGGAATCATGTACTGTTCTAGCAGGCCCCACTCTCAATCATAATGGCCATGGCCCCAATTGTACTATGATCTCCCATAGTCCAATGGAACTCTAATATACTTTCAAACAAAAACAACACTGACATTAAAAGCCCAAAATCCACTGCAAAAATCAAGAGAACATTCCCCATATGAAAAGTTTTATTCTCACCTGCCTCAAATATTTAGAGTGTTGGGCCAGTGCTAGCAACCCCTTGTCATCTATGGAGTAGCACCTCTTAACATCCAATTCCACCAATTTCTTACAACCCCAAGCAATTGAACTCATACCAATGCAAGTCACCTTTAACAAGCTCCTCATTTCAAGAGTAGATAGTTCCTCTAACCGCCCCACATGCTTCATTCCCTCGTCTGTGAGCTGATAACAGTAGGATAAGTTGAGAGTCCTTAACTTTGTGCATCCATCTGCTATGGCAGCCAGTCCATCATCCCCAATTCTGATACACCTGAGCCAACCCACTTCTTAGTTAAATTTCTCATTAAAGAGGAAGAAATAAAAAGACAAGTCCCAGGGATCCAATGACACAGCAAATACAAATATGAAAAAAATGGAAATACAAGGATGAGGAAATATTAGATTTCAGGGATTTCACACCTGTACAGATCGAGTTCTTGAAGTTCTTTGCAGCCTGTCCCAATATGCACCAGCCCTTTATTGGATAAGTTGAGGCAAAGTCCTAATTTCAAGCTTCTCAAATGCGAGCATTGTGATACATATTTGAGTCCTGAGAATTCCCATGGGCAAAAGTTGAAGGAAAGAATCGTCAGGAACACAGATACAGGCTTACCCCAAGTCTGGAAACAAATCTAGCCCATTCACAGAAATTCCTTTAAAAGAGTGGTAAAAGATGATATAAAAGCTTTTCTTTGAATTACACGAGGTAACAATGGTGTGGCATTCAAAGATTGCCAAGGTAAATAGATAATTAGAAAGAATAGAGTTTCTATAGAAGCCAACACGTGGTTTTCCCCTTTTTTGTCTCTCTCCTAGAAGCTTCTACTAATAAAACATTTTTAATCAAGCATTATGCGACCTCTTATAAGTGAACTACATTACCATTAGAGAAATCACATGAAAAGACCACACAGCACTTTTATGTTCATATATATGGATAATTAACTCAGTTACATTGGGTTGTAAGTAGGGGACCAATGTTGGTGCTTTGGACAAATAAGGAAAGTGATAGAGTGAAGATGAAGTGTTGCATAGTAGAAAGTGAGAAAGTAAAGTGAAGCAAGACAGTGATGTACAAATGTTGTAATGAATGAAACGAGTGCTTAGAAGTGTACTTATGTAGTGTAATAAGGGTAGTAGAGTGATTATAATATAACGAATGAAGTGATGTGCAATTGAGCAAACAACTATAAGTACAATATTTTATGGGTTATTCCTCCTTTAAATGTGTAGTGTGTGATTGTTTGCTGAAACCCCACAAATGGTATTAGAGCTACATAAGAGAGGAGCCATTTATCGTGAGCAGTACAATACTGTGAAGCCCACAAGTCAAGGACCAAGCTTCTTCGTGGTAGAAATGATGAGCAACCACATTAATTAGAATGGCCAACCTAGCAAACATAACCGGTGGGCTCACGAAGTTAAACTATCACAATTATGACAACTAGCATTTGCACCTAGAATCATAACCACAAGGCCAAGACCTCTAGAAAGTTATCAACAACAATACGCCTGTCGCACCTACAAGAGAGAACGCATACAATGTAGCACTTTACTTTTATACACATTACATCACAATCATTGTGCTATCTTTTAGACTTATTTATTATGCTACTCATTATACTCTACACTCTGATCCACCACTTTCCAACATCCCACCACTCTCCTAGGTCATACAACTTTCTCCCTCGCTACCATGCAACCTCATTTCACTGACTCACTACTACACCTTACTTCACTCTTCCACTTGTTCCATATGCCCAAAGCACCAACAAGGGTCGCCTATTTATAGCTCAAAATAACCAACTTAACCATCTCTTCTAAATGTATAGACACAGAAAGTGCCATGTGGTCTTCTCATGCAATTCCACCATACAGGGTAATTTAATTCACTTATGAGAGGTCACATAATGCTTCAATGAAAAAAGAATCTTAGTAGAAGCTACTTCTACAGTTGCATAAACAGGGAGCATTTCAGCACAATCATTATGAATTACCTGAATCATTGATGTTAAAGCAATCTGTAAGATCAAGCTCTGAGAGAGAAGGGCAGCCTGATCCCAGCTCTTGCAGGCCCATATCGGAAATTAGGTCGCATGACTCAAGCTTGAGGCAAATGAGGTCCCTACAAGAGGTTCCAATGGCCAAGATTGCGACATCTGTTATTTGGTGGCAGCAGGTGAGATCTAAGGACCTCAGGCTATTGCAACCATTCAAAAGTTCAATGATTCCTTGATCAGTCACTCCAGGGCACTTGCTTAAACTCAGCTCAACCAAATTCTTCAAACTCAAGCCAATAGAACAGAGAATTGAAGCATAAATCTCACACCCATCAATGTCAAAGGTGCTCAAGCTCCTTAGGTTCTTTATTTTAGAGAGCAAGGGAGAAGTCAGCTCCTGTAGAATTACCCAGGTGATCCAAGCAAGATATCAGAATGGATCCAGGTGATCCAAGTCAGGAATTCAAATAAAGTTTTACGAGACATTGAGAGAAATGGAAGGGAATCGATTTTTTGGGTCACACTTACAGGGAGAATATGAGCAGCATTGAGGTGCTGGAGATTTTGGTGGCCTCTCATTATTGAAATAAGGCCTGAGGATGTCACATTATCACACCTTGAAACATCAATTCTCTGCAAAATACGCATGATTCCAGGAAGAAAGGAACCAGTAAGTCATCAATATCATTTCATGCTTTTGATCATTCATGGAAAGAATGTTCATAAGTCACAAGGATGCTGAACTATAATGTCTGCGAAATGGTTCAGTGTTTGGAATTCTGCATAAATAATTTACTTGGTTCAAACTGGGAAAGAGAAATGGCTAATGCAGAAATATTACTAAGGGAATCGGAATGCATTACTGCGAAAACAAAAATGTATGTGCTCCAAAAAGGTACCATAAAAAATGTCGAGTGGAAGCTAAGTATCTGCATCATATTCATTTTCAACAAATGTAATTTCTTCACAAACTGGGGAACTAAGTTCCCTTGATAAATTTGTTTACACTTGGAAACATGGAGGATAAGAATTAAGACAAACTCATGTTTATGCGGCCAAAAGAATAGGGCTCATCCCATTTTCTCACTACCTAACTGAGCTTTGACTCCCAAATATTCCAAGGGAAAAGAAACATAGCATCCCTTAACCACATTTTCTCTCTTCTTTTAAGAGCAAAAGGAGAAATTTGGGACAAATTTGTCAAATGCTTACGGATTCCATAGGTTTTGGGCTTTCGCAGGCCCTAGAATAATAAAGGAATTCAGAGAAAGCCAAGGGAACAGAGGAATATAAATTTATTTAAAAAAAAAAAAAAGAAAGAAAAGAAAATTGAGAACCGGGAAAATGAAAACTGAGAATTGAGAACTAAAAAATCTTCGAAGTATAGAAAATTAGAAATAGGTAAAGCACAAAATGCATGGGTTCCACCAGGGTTTTTTTTTTTTTTGGCGGTAGATCAGGGGGATTATATGTTGCAGTGAGTGGATTTTCTAGGGATATAATTTAAAGTGAGCAAAGAAAAAAAAAACAAATAAAGACTAATTTAATGGTGGCCAGTGAGGTCAACCCATAGGGTTCACAGTTCACACAGCTTGAAACCACAAGGGAAAAGTACAGTTCTTTTAACATCCAAATCACAGTACAAAAAATGCACTGAGAGCGATAGGAACAAAACGATGGCCAATGACTGAGCAGAAAAAGGGGCTAGAAAAGAGAGAGAAATGGTATTGACTGTACCAAGAGAGAGTCGCATCCTTTGCCTAGTGAGGCGAGGCCGTCATCGTCTACATAGAAGCATCTCACCATTGACAAAACCTCCAGCTTTTTAAGAGCAGAGACCGATGCCAGGCCATCGTTTGTCACCTGCAAAACACAATGTAGAAAACAAGCAAAGATTAGTGCAGGGTTTAGAGGGAGAGGTATTCTAGGTCGGAAAGAGATGAACTCGGAGAGAGAGAGGTATGACCGCACGTTTAGAGCGAGAGGTATGCATTTTCAGGTGGAAAAAAGAGGGGAGAGAGAGGCACCAATATCCAAGGGAGAAAGAGAGAAATTCACTGAGAATAATAGTGTCCAGAGAGCAATGGATGTTCCGATCTGAAAGACAGAAGCTCGAGACCGAAGAAAGAGAGAGAAAAAACAAAGAAAGAGAGAGTCCAAAACCTTGAGGTAAGATATATCGAGAGATCTCAGCCCCCTACACTTAGCAGCAACCAAATCGATCCCCAAATCAGTAACCTCCATGCACCATTTCAACCCCAACTCCTCCAACCTCTCTCCGCACCCGACTGCAATTCTCGCCACGCCTATATCAGTCACACCCAAACACTTCACCATCCTCAACCTCCTCAATTTCTTCAACCTTGCCACCACCGAGGCCTCCAAATCACCAAACCCTAACCAGTACGAGACGTCCACCTCCTCTAGCAATGGGCACCCTTCCACCAAGCCCTCGAGGCCTGCCAAACTGAGCCCACTTACTCGCCTAAGGTCCAGAACCCTGAGCCCACGCGCGAGCCCACTGAGCTCGTGGCCCACGAGCCTCGGGCACGCACTCAGGTCCAGTTGCTCGAGCCATGGGTGCCTCCGGGCCAGGTCCGCCAGCTCATCTCGACGGAAAACCGCTTTTCTCTTGCGGGAAACCGTTTCTACTTTGTGGAACTCACGGCAAACCAGTCGCCAGGATTTGCGGTCTGTGGGTTCCGAAACCTTGTCCAAGACTCGGAGTAAGAGGTCCTCGGATAAGGACCGGAGGGTTAGGGAAGGGTCGGCCGAGAGGCGGGGACTTTTAGCCATGGAGCCTGGTTTTCCGACCAAAAAAGAGCGGTTTTTGAGTGATTTAGCCGCTTACTACTGTATTCGATCTGGTTTTAATAGAGCGAAGAAAAGGTAAAGGAAACAGTCATTGCCTGCTCGGAAAACCGCCTTCACCACCACCTCCTTTACTCGCCATCCCCTTCCCCAGAAGCGTTTAGAGTGTACCAGAGAGGGGAGGGTCCCCACTGCTAGATCTTAACCTCTCGTATCTCAAACATGACAGAAACGCCCCTACCGTAACCGTAAATTGTCCGAAATGTACTCAGAGTAGTCAACAGCGACAACACAAAATATCATAACCCTTCTTCGGTCATTAGGGACACAGATGGATTAGTATTCAGTCTTCAATAAACAAATAATTCTTCCGGTTCTTGGGTTTTACTTCCTCGACTGGATATTTAAAAAGGGTATTGAATGAAATCGTAATTATTATTGGCTATTAGTTTTGAAATCGGATGATTGAAGATGTGACATTGTTTATGTACAATTTTAAAACAAAATTTTATAAAGATTATGGTAAATTTTTATCTAGCGGATTTCATGTTTAATGGTTAAAACTTAAAAGTGATTACGATTTTTTTTTGTATTAAAAATAAATTATCTTTTTATATATATTTTAAAAAAAAAATGATAGACTTACAATCCAAATTAAAAGTTAATCTAAAGCGACTTTCCCTCGGAGTTTTGAACAGATTATGGGAGTTTCTCTTTCTTTTATTTACAAAAATTACGAATTTTTATGGAAGATTAAAAAAAAAATTATATCACGAGAATCTTTTCTCGACTATTTAGATTAGGATTATTGCTTCCCAAACATTATTTGTTTTCATCTTTTCCAAGGTTTTATTTTTTACACCAATTCTCTTCCGGTACGGTTTGGTTTGGTTAGGTTTGCTTTGTGGATTCCGAACGGACAATTCGCCAATCCCTAGGACATACATGTATGGATGGAGTGGGCGATCCGGGTTTTAAGAAACAGTGTTGGAAATAAGACCACGACAACAAGCGAAATATGAGATGGTTTAGACGTAGGGGCAGCATGGGCATATTTTTATAAGAATTTGGGTAGGGCCCACCATCTTTCGGTCTTTATTTAATAAGTGCTTTTAATTGGAGCGTGGAGGCCATCGGCTCCAAGCCAAAGGTGCGGTCCTCACGTACCCCGAAAGTACAACCGTTCGTGCAACACGTCCGGCCCAATCCCCACCGTCCATTCAGCTCAACCGTACCCCTCTATAAGTGCACCAGCCGTACCCCTTTGTCCCCCGGAGCGGTGGCCCCACCTCGCCCGAAGTTTCCGCCGACCTTCTCGCATATTCTGCCTAACTAACCCTAGTACCGTTTCCGTGTGCCGCGTGTCCGATTTAGTTAACCATGGTTAGCTTCCATTGGTGGGACCCGCCCCCTCTCGTCCGCGTGCATGTACCATTCCCGCTTTATACGCATCGATTCAAGCGTGTGTACGGATGTCTATTGAATTGACCGTTGTTGGTGTACGGAGTCGCTGGGTTTGTGCATAATTTTTTACTGTTTTGGTGTTGGGCCAAATTTAGGTGTGCGTCGTGGCTGCCCAATTGGAGGACGGTTCCTTTGGCTCTCGCCAATGGCCCTTTGGCGCTGACGACGCTGCTTCGGACACCACCAAAAAAGCATGTTTATATAAGGGTCTCTTGCAATGCATGGAATGCGATTAATAGAGGGTGTGCGGTTTGCATTAGCCTTATGCCCTAAACCATCCAAGCAATCGGCACCTTTAAATTAATTAGTCTCGAAAGATTGTTTCAATATTGAAAATTTTTGTGATGCCTTAGAAATTTATTTTTATCGCTAATTATGAAATTTCAAGCATTAAAAAAAAAAATATAGATCAAGCATAACTATTAACACTTGAAAATATTAAAAGTTGACAGTCTAGATAATGTATTACAAGATGTATTATTTTCAAGACTCGAAGTCTATGTTTTTTAGAGAAAGTATATAATGAGATTATTTACTTTTGGTATAAGATAGTCATAATTAATCTTGTTCACTAAATGTGGAATTGGATTGATTGCATTTATTTTATTGACCAAAATCAAAGTTCAAAATAAATTTTCTCAAACATCGTGACACACCCAAGCTATCAGAATTCGCATCGAATGGTTGTAAATAATTGTGACCTTCTTGTACCGATGGTGCATAGTCTATTTGTATATAATCTTTTTTTTATATATTTATATATCTCAAGATCAAGATGATCGAATTTGATGGTCTTTCAACATTGAAATAACTTCTTCTACTGAATTTTTGAAGTGCGTCTTAATTTGATTATTTAAGACCTAAACGTTATATAAACTTTTTCGTTAATGGAGAAGAAAAAAGTAAGTTATATACGGTTGGGTTTATATGCTATGCCCTAATGGTAGCTTACACTACATGACTACATCTTCAGGTGGAGGATTGACTTAGGGAGATTTTTTCAATATGAAATTTTAGGAACCATCTGATAATATCTGAGTGATTATTTTTAAGATATAAAATTTTAATTTTAAATTTTCTAACACTTAAAAATATTACCCTCAAAATGTTGGAGGTTTTTATTTTATCTTTATGTTTTAATTTTTTTAGGTGGTTCAAGGTAGGAATCAAACTTGAGATGGGCCATTGCTATTGTTAACTGCTAACTGCTCAAGACAAACCCTAACCCTAACCCTAACCCTAACCCTGATTCATGACATTATTTTTTTCAAATATATAGATAGTAAGCTTTTTGGAGATTTCTTTTATTGAGGGTCGAATACCCAAACCTATTTGCATCCATCTTTAAGATGGATGCTTTATACATCTGGACCACATATTATAAAAATGCAGTGTAGCCCCTGTCGACCAATAAATATTACAGTAGTGGAAACCAATGGAGAAGTGAGGGCTTTTCTTCCCACAAAACACAAAACTAGGGCTTAATCGAAGTTCATATCATACAGTGCTGAATCTAAGGGCTATTATCGACCCATAGAAACCGTGTTCTAAAAGTAAAGAAAATGTTCACTTTCTATCGGAATCTTGAGAAAAAGGTTATTTTATTGCTAGTCAGAGAATTGTACTCACGGTACTTTCAGATGAATTATAATTTATGGCGATTCTCACGGATTTTTATCAGAACAAAGTTCTTCGTCACGCACAAGGTTCCATCGTAGAGCATCTAATTATTTTATTATTTTTAGAGGATGGGTGGACAGAATAAATTGCATAATGAAAGGGCCATTTGGATTGTCTTTTGACTCTTCCTGTATTAACAATGACTTTTTCCCTTCCCTTATTGCTTCATATACCACGCAACAAAGTTTTTTTTTTATCTAAGAGGGCAAAGTAAATTCCTCTCACGAAACTTACCAAAAATAAATTGCCTTTTCAATGTCATAAAATGTTCAAATCGATCACCTCGTCAAAAAAATTTAGGATTTTAAGTTCTAAAAATATATCTCCATGTGTATCATTTTTTCCGCTTGAAATTTCATTGCGGTGGTAGAAATTAATTTTAGAGCCATCGCATATATTTTCATTGTTCAAAGTATTTTATAGACTGAGGTTTCTAGGTGAGGCTTGACATCCTTTGAAGGTGAGGCTTTACTTTCTTTCAATAAAGCCTACGCCTTATAGAACCTGCATCCAAACTTAAAAGGAAAAGTTTATATGAGGTCTCAACCTTATACTGTATAGGTAAGGTGCACCTAAAACACACATTACTAAAGGTTGTTTTTATGCCGGAAAACCCTCAAATCAATCATATCGACCTCAAAATTCATAGACATAAAAAAAAAAAGACGATTTCTAGTCCTAAAAATAGTTCATCTGCAAACACAATATATGGACGGTCCATTTTCAAGATTTATAGATATGCTTAATCATCACCCTTTTTGGAACATTAAATTTCATAATTGAAGCAACAATAGATTTTCATATCATCTCAAGGCTTTGCAACGCCGAACTATATTTTTCGGCATAGTTTTACAATAGTATAAGGTTGACACCTTATACAAACCTCACCCAACTTAAAAAGGTGTGGCCATTTCTCTTAAGGAAAATTGTTTCATGTGGGCTGGACCACATTTCTACAATATACGATCCCAAGTATAAAGCATCCATCTTAAAGATGGATGTAAATAGGTGGTCCATCTAAAAACAATTGAAACTAACTGTCCAAATGTTTTCTTCAGAGAATCATTATTTCTAATTTTTAAAATTTATATATTTTTTCATATTCATGATCTCCATGTTAGAGATTACGTGTCCTTAAAAATTAAGTCCAAAAATCCATCTCAAAAATAGATTTTTAAGAGGTGACTATGGACTCATAAAAACAATGTCCTCTAAATTGGAAAAAGATGAAGGCGAAGCAATGCAATGTTAAATAGTAGTTGTGCCGCTATATGTCCTAAAGGCAAGTAATTGATTTTTAAGCTGGGGTTTTGTAACACAAGACTATATAGGATCAATAGCCATGAGCTAACAAAGGTGTTGTAAGCCATCCAACACCGTGATTGGATGGTGATGACACTCATGACCATGTGATTATTGAGTTTTGCCAATATGGAAAGTTCTCATAGATGTCAGTTGCACAACTTCCATTACAAAGATAACCATTTTTCTTTTGTAATATCCAGTACATGAAATGTTGAGATTGTGTTAAGGAAACTCATACAAAGAGACTATTTATAGGTCATAATCACTCTTGTTGGTCAAATTTCAAATCCGATAGTCGTAAGTGTGTCATTGTCTAAGATTTAAAAAAAAAAAAAAAAAACCCTTAAACTTTACGACACACCTTAAGCAACCTAATTTGACATCTAATGACTAGGAGTAATTGTAACCTCGATGTACCAAAGATAAATAATCTTATAATATGCATTCCGAAATGTTAAAATCCTGAAAGATGGATGACTGATGTTTGGATAGCATCTACATATAATCTGAAAGACAAATATTCACAATTTGGCTAGTTTGGAAGATACATTTCTCATGATATCATTTTGGTCATTCACAAGTGCCATTTTTTTTTTACATGTGAATAATCCATTATGAGAGCAAATAGTGGTGCCGATCATGTACACTTAACCATGGTTGGTGCATTTTATTTTATTTTATTTTTTAACGTTAATTTAGAATTTAGTGAGAAATGAGCTTTGGATGTCAAATCCTTGCACCTGCCACCTTGATCACTTATGCCTGGAGCCTATTCTAAACTATTTTTGGGGCTCTTTGGTCTACAGTCCATCAAGCATGGTTGATTCTTAATAGAAAATTATGAGAAAAAAATTAGAGAATATGTCACTCTTAGTCAAACCACCTAAGAAAGTCAATGTAAAATTGAAATCATCATTTTTATAAGATAGTATCACTCAAGTATTTTTTTAATATTTTGTTAAAAATACTAATAGAATAGCCTTGTTCAGATTTGAAACCCGTCACGAGTGTGGCATTAATTTTTCTCACATGAGGGCCCAATCAAATGATGTAAATAACATTGTTTGTCTTGCGTTTGAAAAACGGGATTTTTCATTAGAATCTCTTGTTATGGGTTTAGATCCCGAAACAAACAAGACATTCACATCATTAGCGTAGACTTTTACAGACACAGCCAAACAACAAAAGAACCCATTAGAATCCACTTGTTATAGGTTTACGTCCCAAAATAAGCAATATTTATTCACATCATTCAGATGGACTTAAATAGATAGCCAACTAACAAAAGCACCCTCTTTTATTTTGGGTTTCCAAATCTGGCGTATTTATTTTTATGAAAACGTTTCGTTTGATGGTTAGAAATGGGACAAGTTCTACAATTTTGTCAACTGAGCAAAATTACAAAAATAGTTATACTTTTTGGGATTCTAAACCCTAAAAATGACAGTTTTTTATGACGGTTAACAAAGGATATGGTTTCTATGAATCCATGTAGAAATGAGTCTCCTCTTAAAAATTTATTTTTGATATGGACTTTTCTACCCAATTTTTAATGACGTATAATCTCTAACATGGAGATCATGAAAATGAAAACATAAATAAATTTTAAAATTAAATGTAATAATTTTATGAAGAAAACATTTGGATTGTTAATTTCAGCTGATTTTATATAGATTATCCATTTGTATCCATCTTTAAAATGGATGTTTCGTACCTCTAGGGACGCAAATGTAAAAATGCATACCTCCGACGCATGGAACAATTTTTCTTTAACAAAATGCAGATACTTGAGTAAACTGACCTTAAAAGTCGATTTAACCTAGTAAAATTTCAAAGCAGTTAGGCCACTTTATTGATATCCAAAAAAACAAAAGGCTTAGGACTTAGTCCAATCTCAATTTTTTATTTAAAAAAATAAAAAAAAAGTTGAAAAAAATTGGTATTTTGATGTACGAGCGAAATTGAATATGATTGATAAAGTAATCACGTTGATCAGGATGAAGACCATTGAAGTTGACGCTACCAAATCCTTACTTGCGTTTTATATTGCAATATAATTACGACTAATGTTTAAAAAAGCGGTTCATGAGGTGGATCTCCAACCCCAATCCTGGTCTGGATGGGTTGGATCAGCTATCCAATTGTTCTTGAATTGTCAGAATCGGTGATTTAAAAAAAAATCAATGAGCTTTAAAAAAATAAAAATAAAATAAAAAGAGAAAATTTTTGGTAGGGGTTAAAAACCGGTTTAGTCCCAACCGATTCTACATTTAAATCAGCAACTCGAATTAGAAATCACCAACTTTTAATACATCGAGTATGACTATGGGGCCATCTTTGCTTTATTTGCTACAAATACGATAATCTTTCCATATCATATGGGGAAATATTTAACGGGTAGGACCTCTATTCCCATTAAATTATCAAAAAAAAAAAAAAACTTACACCATCTAAATTAAGTGCACCTAAAAGATCCTGTTAAACTGATTGTTTCCTAATTGATCATCTTGACCTCAAGATATATAGAATGAAAAAAAAAAATTTAAATTAAATTCTAAATAAATAATGCATCTAACAAGGTATCTAGACCATTTATTTACAAGATTTTCAAGTGCTTGTATATCTAATTGATATATACGATTTTTAAAATTTTAAATTTCATAACTAAGTATGAAAATAGATTTTCAAGCCAGTAACTATTATGAGGTTTCCAACACTAGAACTACATCTCTAAGTAAATTTAGAAGTGTGCCTTACTTCGACAATATAAGGAGGGCGCCCTATGTTAACCGCACCCATATAACAAACCCATGAAAACTACTAGAACTTGGGAAGTGGTATCCTAGACTGGACATGTACAAGAAGTTCCAAGCCAGCCCAATAATATTTAAATTTATTGAAATCAAGCAATAATGTTTTCTCTGGTACACTATATATATATATATATATATATATATATATGGGGAGTGATTTCATGTCACCATGTATTGTTATATAAAGAAACCACACTTCTAGAAAATCATCCTCGTGGCATTGGTATGAGCTTAAAATTTGCTTAGGCATTCTACTCACCCCAATAATCAATATTAAAAAAAAAATACATTTAAATTAAGATCTTACATATAGTCAAAATTAAGACCCCGTTTAATAATGAATCCCGATTGTCCATTTGGTAAATTTTAAGATCAAGGCCTTTAGTAACTCAAAATCAGCTTTTTTTCTTTTTCGATATTTTTAATCTAATGATAACTAAGCTATCTATAAAATTTAGAAAAGGAAAAAAATCATTCTAAGGCCTCAATCTAATTATTTTACAAAAACAGTATTCTATACTATTCATTTTGGTTGGACGGTGTAGATTTTACTCATCTTTTAAGACGATGCAAAAATATAACGCGTCTTTTAAAACATGTCGAATTTACATGACCCATCTAAAATCAGTGGTGTAGATTGATGCAACTTATGCTGGCAATGGGCCAGGATGGCTTGTTGGCTTGGCCCATCCCATCCTAGAAAAACCCGAGCTTAGGTCACAAACCATGGTTCGAGGGGCAAGGGGCATGGCTGGCTCATGGCCAAAATTCTTTTACCTATTTGTTCTCTTTTTTTTTTTTGTCTAGAAATTCTATTAGTCACGCTACAAACCAAGCAAGAGCCAAACCAAGCACCTAGCCACTTGCCTAGCCTTGGGCTTGGGGCCAAGGACCCTTTAACCTACCCCCGCCTCGGTTGGGCCTCGATAGACCCAGGCCAAACCTGGGCACCAGCTCATTGGCAAGTCAACTACAAGTTTATTTCTAACAAATGCGGTTCACTTTATATGAACTTGATCATATTACAAATACACCACGCTGGAATATATATTAATTTTGTACCCCCCTTGCCGGAATCTTACTAAGGAAAAGGTAAAAACAAGGTCAAGACTTCATGGAAAAAAAACAAAGCCTCCTCGAAAATTATAGTTCCGGCGATATTGATCATATCCACTTTGATCATTATGGTTGCAAAAAAAGAAGTAGGATTCCAAACACTAAAAAGAGCATAGGTTAGGGCAATGATTTCATGCAACCTTTGTATAGTAACATGATGTAAGAACCTTCAAAAATCATGTTATAACCATTTGTTTGATCCAAAATTTGAAATATACACTCTTTTCATTCTAATGAACAATCACTACAAAGAAAAATTTGAAAACACAACCTAAAAAGTATTTTTTTTGCCCAATAAACATATGTTGTTCATTTTGGTGAGATGCTTAGATCTAGGCCTTAAAAGGATTTTTTCATTTCTAATTTTTTTGGATGACTTTATTATCATTAGATGAACAATGTGAAAAAAAAAATATATATTTTTGAGTTAATAAAGGCTAAGATCTTGAAATTCACCAAATGAATGGTCTAGATTCGTTTTAGAGGAGACTCATTTTGACTATATTTAGTGTTCAAATTGAATATTTTTTTTTTTATTGATTATCGAGATGAAGAGAGTGTGTGTACAAAATTTTAAGTCATACATACTACAAACATGATTTTCTAGAAGTGTGGTTGCATCATACTATGATACAACGCTTGCATGAAATCACTACCCTAGGTTATGGGCAACACATTATCTAGATCATCCATTGTCAAGCGTTCACAAACTCATAAGATTTGCACCATTTTTTGAGCTATAAATTTCATAATCAATAGCGGAAATAGATTTTAGAGCCATCTTAAAGATTTCTTATGTTCGAAGTATTTTTCAAAAAAAATTTGATTTTGAGGTGAAGCTTTGCTTTTTTCTCATAAGGCCCATGCCTCATAGAAACTTCATCCATCCCTCGGAACACTACTAAACATCGTCGTCTAATCATCAATCGTACGACTGTATCCTCCCCCCAATTGATTCTCCAGTCCACGTGCTCCGTGTTGGACCGTAGATGCGAATGCCAACTATGTTATGAGGACCATAGTGGATGGGTGCCCTCACTTGTACACGATGGTCATTAGAATAACAAGATAGATAACGATAAGGGGTACTAACAATGTCACAACCATAGATTGCCCGTTGAGAAATAACAATATATAGGCAAACTAAAATATCGGTAAAATCGGTTTTGCTCCAAAAAATTAGGCAAAAAATCAGGTAAAGAATATGTATCCTCGTAAATTAGTTAAGTTAGAGAGTCATTAATATTTTGGATATGGCTACAAAAAAGAGTGAAAAAATTGGATATATGAATATAACACAACATACCATCATGAGTTGAGGATGGGCTTGGTTATGGTGGTAGCACTACTTGTGCTCTAGCTAAGGTCTAGACTTCCATTCTCACTTAATACATTAAAAAACAACTAACAATTTAAAAAAACATGTAGGGGCTCGTCATCCCTACGAAATTACCTAAAAAAAGTTCATGAGGGGCTCGTCATCCCCACGGAATTACCTAAAAAAAGTTCATGAGGGGCTCGTCATCCCCACGGAATTACCTCGTCATCCCCACTGAATTACCTAAAAAAAGATCATGAGGGCCTCATTATCCCCACTGAATTACCTAAAAAAAGATCATGAGGGCTCATCATCCCCAATGAATTACCCAAAAAAAGATCATGAGTTGTTGTATGGATACATTAAAGGGCATTGAATTACGCAAAAAAAGATCATGAGTTGTTGTTGTATGGATGCATTAAAGGGTGGGGTTTCTATAAGGTGTTGAAGATAGACCAAGTAAAAAGATACATTAAAGGTCATCCCCACTGAATTACCCAAAAAAGATTATGAGGGGCTCGTCATCCCCATTGAATTACCCAAAAAAAGATCATGAGTTGTAGTATGGATATATTAAAGGGTGGGGTTTGTATAAGAGGTTGAAGATAGACCAAGCAAAAATGATGCATTAAAGGGTGGGGTTTGTATAAGGTATTGAAGATAGACAAAGTAAAAGGATACATTAAAGGGTGGGGTTTGTATAAGGTATTGAAGATAGACCAAGTCAAATCACTTGTTCAAATTGGTTATTGGTGATAAGCCTTATATTATTTTCCCCTCTATCTCCAATGTTGATACGCCTCATATTATTTTTCCCTCTATCTCCAAGATTCATTGTGATTGTCCTCTATATCCTTTATCTCCAAGATTCATTGTGATTGTCTTTTCCCCTCTATCTCCAAGATTCATTGTGATTGTCCTCTATATCCTCTATCTCCAAGATTCATTTTGATTGTCCTCTATATATAGAGGTATGTATTTGTGTAATTTTTTATCCAAAAACAGTGAAGATGTAGATTTTTTATCCAAAAACAGTGAAGATGTAGCTAGTAAGGGCTTTGGATCCGTGGACATAAGGCTTTGACCTGAAATACGTAAATCTATAGAGACACGTATTTGTCTACTTTTTTATACAAAAATAGTGAAGATGTAGCCAGTTAGGGCTTTTGTGTAATTTTTTATCCAAAAATAGTAAAGATGTAACCGGTTAGTGCTTTGCATCCGTGGACATAAATCTATAGAGACACGTATTTGACTACTTTTTTATACAAAAATAGTGAAGATGTAGCCAGTTAGGGCTTTTGTGTAATTTTTTATCCAAAAATAGTGAAGATGTAACCGGTTAGTGCTTTGCATCCGTGGACATAAGGCTTCCGCCTGAACCACGTAAATCTTGTGTTATCGGTTCTCTCTTCTTCTATCTCCATGTATACTTCGACGAATTTTAACATGTATCAGAACAAAAGAAAACCTCCGGCCCCAAGTGCCATGTCGCGCAAAAGAAAACCTCCGGTCCCAAGTGCGTGCTGTGCAAAAGAAAAACCTCCAGCGCCAGTGCAGCGTAAAAGAAAACCTCCTCCCGCCTCAGTGCCATGCAAAAGAAAACCTCCACGGGCCCAATGTCGCGCAAAAGAAAAACCTCCACTGGCCCTCTTGCTGCGCAAATGAAAACATTCGCTCGAAAAAGCCGAGCAAAAAAACCTTCTAGTTCCAATTTCAGTTTCGCAAATGGCGCGCAAAAGAAAACCTCCGCGCAAGAAAACCTCTGCCCTAGTGCCGCGTAAAAGAAGAGCCGAGTAAAAATAACCTTCTAGTTCCAATTTCAGTTTCGCAAGTTGGATTCAGTTTCGTAAGTTGGACACTTAGCTCCACTCAGTGCACGGGAAAGTGTTGAAGATAGACCAAGTCAAATTGTTTAGGCGAGTTGCTTATTGGTGATAAACCTCATATTATTTTTCTCTATCGCGAAGATTCATTGCAATTGTCCTTTCTGTATAGTGGCACATAGGGTGCACCAACTTGAGGGAAAGTGTTGAAGATAGACCAAGTCAAATTGTTTAGACAAGTTGCTTATTGGTGATAAACCTCATATTATTTTTCTCTATCGCCAAGATTCATTGCAATTGTCCTCTATGTATAGAGGCACATATTTCCGTAATTTTTTATGGATCCGTGAATGTACGGCTTCGGCCTGAACCATGTAAATCTTGTGTTATTGGTTCTCTCTTCTTCTATCTGCATGTATACTCCCACGAATTTTAACATAAGGCTTAAGCCCTAAACAATCAAAGTAAAAGGGGATGTGTGGTCCGAACTAACAAAAGGCTTAAGCCCTAAATAATCAAAGTAAAAGGGGATGTGTGGTCCAAACCTAAATACACAGATATCTCTCCTCATCCCATGCCTAGTTCAACTCTTATAAACCACCAATTGGTGCTACTTGAACATTCTGATGCTGGGATTGGATATGAAGCCACCCGGTCAATGATCAAGGTCGGGCTTCTTGGTTCAGTCCCAGAAATCATTCCATCCCATTCCGAAACCAAGAGTGACTTGTTAGAGGAACCAATGAAGATGAAGAGGGAGGGAGCAGTCTCGTAGACTGGAGCTACTTCTTGGCTTGGAAGAATCAAGAGGAACTTTAAGGCGCACCTTCAAATAGTGCCAAAATACGTTGTTTTGGTATCAAAAATATTTATGATGGCCTAAAACTTTATTTTCATCTCTAATTATGAAAGTTAAAGATAAAAAATAGTATAGATCGAGCAGGTCTATGAACGTTTGAAATCTTGAAAATTGACGGTCTAGATAATTTATTACATGATACACTATTTTCAATACTTAAAATCTATTTTTTCTCATGTTCATACATCTTGTGATTAAAATGATCGAGTTGAGGGTTTTTCAATATCTAAACACAAGAACTATATAAGAAAACAACAAGAATGAAAAACCAATGTATGGGAATATTGTAAGAAAAAAAAAACAGACCTTTAGTAAAGGATTGGAATTGACTAAAATAAAAAAATTGAAAAATATATAATAGTGGTCCATCCAAATTGTTCTTTTGTATACACTAATGAAATAGAAAAAAATTGAAAAGCTGAAATTAATCAAACTTCTGCATGCAGAAAGAAAATAGCAAAATGTTTAATCAAATGCAAATATTTGAAGCTCGTCTTAAACTCTTAGCTACCTAAATTTTTAGTTGTCACTGAATCTCTCCTTTGCTCTTTATAATGACACATGACGCTCTATGTTTAGAGGAAGTGAAGACTTTTTATCAAGCTACTTTTCCTCTAACTCTAACTATTTATATATATATATATATATATATATATATATATATATATATATATATATATGGTTTTTTTGATGGATTATTTTTTGAAGAATATATTGCACTTTTTCTAAGGGAACATTTTGATGAAAATTTTTGAAATAATTTTTTTTTAAACCAAGATTCTTAATTTACTTCCAATTGTAATGTATTTATCTTTAAATCAAAATTCATAGCTATTAAATCAATGAAGAGATAAAATTGTCGGGATGAAGTTTTCTTGAAATTTTTTTTAAAAAAGATCAAATACAGATTTATATCAGTGTTTTGGGGTATTGTGTCTCAAAAAACAATTACTAAGGAAAACATCTCAGGGAATGGTAATATGATGAAAGGAAACTCCTTGCCAAAAAATGAGAAAGATTCGACTTATCAAGCCCAAATCAGCGATTGAATGATCCAAAAGGAGGCAGTCAAACTTTAGTCCAAATAGCCCAAAATTGAAAATGACTATTGATCTTTAATCCAAGATACCCCAAGGAAACCCTCCAAAACTCAATCTCAATCTAATATAAGGCTGGACAATCAAGATATAGTCCGGCGAAGCTCAACTGTCCATTTCACAACACTGATTTAAGGCTAATTTACAAAGCTTCCTCAATCTATACAAAGATAAATGACCCGAGAACTTAATGAGTAAAAGGTATTGATATAAAAAGGCTATAATCCAAATTTGAGCCTCATTCAACATCGAATGGAGCAAATGTAACCTCTCGAACATCTTAACCAGTGGTTTAAAAAACGAATCGGTGCCCCAGATCGGGCACCCCAAAAATCCATCCATAGAGGTGAATCGGCGTTTCAGATAGGGAATCGGTTAGATTCAGTATTAAAAAAAATCCAAAAAATTATTAAAAATCATTATAAATATTGTTTTTTAGTAATCCAATAAAAAATAGGGGTACTACATTAAGAACCTTCATTTTTTACATCAATATACGAATATTGAGATGTTCCTTTTCCCTATGAACTACTGTTAATCATTAAATTTACATCACACAAAAAGAGAAGCATAGAATTATCATGCATAAAATATATCATCATAAATGGACTACAATAAAACATAAAATTTATAAAGTACGACCTAATACCAAAATGAAAGACGATATTATTCTTCATCTCTTGCTAACCCTATCCATTGAGCCTTTCTCTTCTCTCTCTCTCAAAAGCTCCCCCATTGCGCTGCGAGCACCAGCGGCTTGTTTCTCTCTCTAGAAATTGCATGAATTCGAGGCATGGTCGAGTTTTTTTTCTCAATGGCTTTTTTTACGAATGAGACTAAGACCTTGATCCAATGATTGAGCTTGAGGTTAACAAGGGCATACTTAATGGAGTTTAAGGTGGGCATGAGTGATGCGAACTCTTTCTCATTTGAAATTTCTCCACTCAATATGATGCTACTGATATTGAGATGGGAGGAATCTGATTCAATAGCTTTTAATCCAGGGAATTGCTAGGGTTTTTGAGTTCTGCAGGCTGTTGATTCTTTCACTGGATACAAAAAGATCCGAGGTTATTGCAGAATTACACAACCCATATAGGATATACGATTTGGGGGCTTGAAAGAAGCACCTTGGTTTTCATGGGAAGTTTCTCATTGTTTTTCAAGAGAGAAAGAACATTCCCCTTTTAACTAATGCTCCTTGCATCATACGAGAAAGCCACTCAAGATCCTGGTTATTTCAAATTTTAAAGAAAAAATGCCAATAAATTTTAATCAAGAATTACATTGAACACTCCATTATTCAAAGTTGCCCCATTTTTTAGAAAATGATAACTCTAAATTGAGGAGACAATCAGGAGGAGATGGAAAAAATAATCACGTTCTTTCTTTATTTTCATAAAATCATCTGATTTTTGTACTTTTTCACTCTTAAAAATTTCAAGTACTTGTGTTCTATGGAAGAAGAGACGGAGGTTCTACGCAGCTGAGCAACAAAGTGTGAGACTAGTGAGGATGAAGAAGAGGAACTTAGCATCCAAATAAACCATTTGTTTTTCTCTTTGAAACAGAGTTTTGAGTTTTTGAAGTGAATTGCAAGAGACCCAATTGGTTTTTAAATGTGCTACCAAGCATATGAAATTATCAGATAAGTCTTAATATAATAGTAACCTAGCTGTTCTCAAGAACTTGTTTAACCCATTGCGTGGAAAATTTACAGGTGGAATTAGATGCAAAGCGTAAGGCTTTTTTTGAGAGAAAATTTGACTATATTAGTGTATTACTGATGAATATCGATTTCACTGATGCAAAATACTAAACAACATAATTATTAACAAATAACAGTAAGTGTCAACAAATTCCCACATTGACAAATAAATATGACTAAATTCAATAAAACTATCAATCCGATAAATGTCAGATTTGTCATTTTCTAATAGATATCATAGTTTTAAATATAAGAAATGTCCATTTTTTCCTAAAATTATTAGTGGAATGCAGGGAAACCAAATTACTGGAATCACAAAGAAACACCAGCTTAGTAATTGAATAAAGAAATTTTTAAAAAACAATTCGCTGAAAAAGGGGAAGAACATGAGCTCAAAAAAATTATGTTAAAAAACAAATTCGGAAAAATAAAATAGAAAATAATAAATAATCATACTTGATTTTGATGAAAGCTTGTTCTACCACAATCATTCAGCAAAAAAAAAGGGATTAAATTGATGAAGAACAACCACAAAAATCGAGATTTGGCAGAAAACCCTAATCTGCTCAAGAAAAACCGAAATTTCAATCAAAAAATTCACAATCCGACATTTTTTTGGCTTCAATCCAACCCAATCGATGTTTTATAGACCTAAATAGTGATTTCTCTCCATTATTCATAAAAAAAGGACCAATTTTGATGAAGTTTTTGGTGAAAATGGGAAAGAACACGAGCTCAAAAAACAAAATTCATAAAATTAAAATATAAAACAACAAATAATCATGCTTGGTTTTAATGAAAGCATGTTCTAACACTATCATTTAGCAAAAAAAAGGGGATCAAATTGATAAAGAACAGCCACAGAAATTGACTTTTGGCGGAAAACCCTAATCCGCTAAAAAATCCTCGAATTCTTCACGGAAATTTGTTTCTTTTGATCCAAGCCCAATCGTTGTTTTATAGACTTCAAAATTTATTCTCTCCATTATTGATAAAAAAAAAATTGGATTTTTACAGCTTTTTTTGGTGGAAAAAATGGCTTTTTCTGTGAAAGCCACTGTAGCAGTCGTGTCACTGTGTCAACTCGCCCGATTCACTATAGCATATCATTGAGAACCAACGCTTCATTCTCTAGACATGCCCGATTACCTGTATTACACTGGAATCAACACAGCCTGCTCGATTTCCATGTCGACTTGGGCGAGTCCGTTACGACTTACCGGTTTTTAAAACACTGGTCTTAATCATAGGTAGAGTCCACATAAATTGGCGCAACTTTACAAAAGGATCCTAAAAAATCAGTTATCAATGAACCCCAAATTTGTGGGAGAAGAAAGTGATAATGAGAAAAGCTATTGGTAAAACTTTCAACTCAATCCGATGTCGATTAATGTCCTTTCCGACATCATATTTGAAGCACCACAGGGGACCACAAAGAGAAACAAATAGATCATACTGTGAGAATAGTTCATCATATTCATGGAAATTACAGCATGCAATAAAATTTTTTGTAAAACTTTGGGGCTATATCTCTCAATTCCTGTTACCAAATAGGCCCAAAATTTAGTACGTTACTCCTTACTATGTGGGCTTTTCATCCATATAATTATCTATGGATTTCTCTGCTCAGATCGAGATCGAATCGAGTAAAAAAGTAGGGTTTCATAATACTTGAATGTATATTAGTCTGCATGACCTCCATTTACTCTCAAGCGATATCTCGTAATCAGTGCAGTGATTCGAGTTAAAATTTTGCAAGGATCTTCCCAACTCAAGGAGGAACGCATCTATATATGGCAATCCCGATCAATAGCTATTCAAGGGTTGAACTTTATAGAGAAGTTACCTAAAAGAATAAGGCTGTAGTTGCCAAAAATAGTAAAAAAGATTATATCACTTCAATTCAGCATCATCTTGAGCCAAAATTTATCATTTATTGGTCTCACGTATTTCACAAGAATCTAGATGCTGACTGTCAAATAGCGGCCAAATTTGAGCGCAATGACGATGTGTAAAAGGGGATATGTAGGTTTTATTGAAAATAGAAAACTGAAACAAAAAATAAGTGAAACTTGACAAATCATGGACGGTTCTTGTTCAAATTTGTTGCAAAGTAATCGTAGTCGATTGTTCCACGATTTCAAAGAAGAAATCTTGGTTGAAAACGGCAGAAAAATAGTACATTTAATCGGATTTGGTGGTGGATGATGAGGGAAGCTTCCTCAAGGGCTAGCCATAAAAAATTCTAGGGTTTAAGCATTCTTTTTGGTTATTTCCAGCCCTAGCATGAATTGACTTTTAATAATCGGGTCCTAATTTTATTTTCATCTACCTACGTTTAATATTCCACCCCTATTTTCTATTAAAGCAAACTTAAACCTCATTTTCAAGGATCGGAGATATTCTTGTCTCCATTCTCTAATCCCCAAATTTCTCTTCAACTTTACCTAAATATCCAAATTACCTCTAGCATCCCAAAATAACACTAATCCAAGAAGAAAATTCCCAAATTTCTCTCCAACCTAAAAATCTATCAAGTACGTAAAATCTCTCATTTTTAGGAACCCAAAACTCCCAAAACCCAAGAAAACTGAGACTACCCACTTCGGAAGCAAAATGTTCTTGACTGCTGGTTGTCGAGAACTCGAAGGGTACACCAGCCTCCCGTGAGTGGTCAGATTTTTCAGTCCTTTGAGGTTCTGCCTTATTCTGAATTGATAGCTCGACCAAATCTCTACGAGAAGGCCTCCCTAAGTACCAAACGGCGATGGTCTAAGAGGGTCCGGGTTCTTCCAGATCCAGAGATCCAGGAGCGAATGCCTCCACCCCTTTGTACTTACTTCTTATAGAGATACTATAAAAGATAGTCGTTTTAATTATGCGCCTCTTGTTACTGTTTTTTTCTCATCCTGGCTATCAAGTCATCCAACACGTACACACGAGCATCTTTTAAAGTGACATTGACAAATTGAAACAATATAGCATTGAATATATTTTCAAAATTTGCATGCCATCATGGGAGCAAGCATAACAACAACAAAGAATGTCTTATAGTTGAATGAATCACCGACGACAACATTATATAAACCAATATATATGTATAAATGTGTGTTTCCTTTTAAAAACCCTCTACTTCCATTGCTTTTACTCTTACGGTTTACCTTTCTCTCTCACTCTCTAGAAAATCATCACTAGCTCTCTCTCTTTCCTAGGTCTCTCTAAAATATTATCCTTCATCTATCAAATATCTCTCCGTTCCAATGGATATTTCATAAATTGACAGAGAAAAACTATTTGTTTTGGAAAAACCAAATGGTGAATTTGATTGAGAGTTATGAACTTTCTGGATTCATTAGTAGTGTTTGCCCTACACTAAGTCAAAAGGATTTCCTTTTCTAATAGTAAGAGTAAAAACCCAGACTACAGATTATGGTTAAAGTCCAATCAATTTCTTAAAGCTTGGATCATAGGAACATTATCAGAAGAGTATCTTAGCCTTGTTGTTGGCTTCAAGACTTCTGCAGAAGTTTGGAAATTCCCTGAAAAATGCGTATGTAGGTAATTCTCAAGCTAAGGAGTTCCAATTTACCTAGCAACTCCAACTCTACAAGAAAGAGAATTCAACTCTATCATAATTCATATTCAAATTCAAAAGTATTTGTGATGATTTAGCTCTTATTGGCAAACTTGTACGAGATGAAAGTTAAGGTATTTTGGTTTTTTAATGGACTTGATCCAAAATATGAGAGTTTTGCTACCACTATGCTTAAGCCTCTGATTCCTTCATATTATGAAATTATACCCTTCTTAAAAATCATGAGATTAGAAATCTGCCTCATTTCTTTGAAGAACACTCATATCCAAATCGGAACATAGCCTTTGTTGGGCAACAAACAAATTTTGCATCCAACAGAGGTAACCAGAAATGCAAAGGTAAAGGGAGAAACAACTTTGGTGGTTAACAGTTCTTCAATTCTCGAGGACGAGGGTTTGTTCAAAATAATCAGGTCAGTAATGTGGGTCGTGCGGTGCCCCAAAAAAATCATGAGATTGGTAGTCATGGCTTCCGACAAGATTCACAGATACAACAATCAACTCAAATACCCCAAGAAAATTGTCAAATTTGTAGGAAATTTAGACATACTGCATTAAAGTGTTGGCATCGATTCAATCATATATACCAAGAAAAGGTTATTCCATAAGCTCTTGCTGTAGTGACTATAGCAAATTCTCAAAACTTGGAATGGTTCCCAGACACTGGTCCCTCAACTCATATGACAAGAGACTCAAGTAAACTACAAAATCTTCGCCTTTATAGTAGTAGATATACAGTAATGGTTAGTAATGGTAAACAATTGACTATTTCACATGTTGGTAATGCAAATATTGATGTTGGGTCTGAAAATTTTAATATTTCTAATATTCTTTTGGTGTCAAAAATGAAAAAGAATTTACTATCTGTCAATTAATTTATAAAAGACTTACCTTGTCTTTTTTAATTCTCATCAAATGGTTTTTGGATTAACGAAATGAGCGTAGAGAGAACTCTAGTTAGCGGAAGTAGAAAGGGTGGACTGTATGCACTTAAGAGTGTGAATGAAGCTTTATTTTCTAATTGAAATAAGAAAACATCAGAAGGTGTATCGCATCAACGACTCGGACATCATCAAAATAAAGTAGTATGATACTTAAAATCGAAACAGTTGATTAATATTGATGCATGGAATAAATCTCATTCTGTTTGTGCTAGTTGTCAGATAGGAAAAGGTTGTAAAATCCCATTTAGTAGTACTGATAAGACCTCTACATAACCTCTTTTTAAGATTCTTTCAGATTTATAGGGTCCTGGTTCAGATTTATCCAATCAGAGTTATGTGGTGTTTGTGGATGATTACACTTGTTTTTCTTGGATTTATCCTTTGAAAAGAGACTTTGACTTTTTTTCTGAATTTATAAAATTTCATCATATGGTTGAAAGGAGATTTGATAAACAAATTCGAATTTTTCAATGTGATGTAAGTGGTGAATTTGCTAATAAATAATTCATTGCTCATCTTCCTGAGAATGGAATTGTGCAACAGATATGATGTATGGGAACTCTAGTAATAAATGGAATAGCATATAGGAAACATATAAATATTGTAGAATTGAGTCTTACAATGATGTTTCATGTAGAAATTCCTAATCGGTTTTGGGTTGAAGTTTTCCATACTGCAATCTTTGTAATAAAAAGGATTCCCTTGGCTAATTTACAAATGGATTCACCATATTTTTTGGTTGCCAATGTTTTCCGTATGCTACAGATAAATTATGTTATTGTTCTCTTACACATGTATTTTTGGGTTATAATGTTCAATATAAGGGTTACAGAGGTCTACATCCACCTACAGGGCGAGTCTATATCTCTAGACATGTCGTACTTGATGAAAATATATATCCTTATACTAACCCCAATTCTTTATTTGATAATTTTCAAGTTCAGGTGGAGTTGTTCACCTATGTAGAATAGTCAAAGTGTTGTGAGTCTAACACACATACTCATTCCTCTTCTGATTTATCACCTTCACATAAACCACTCATATGGTATTCCATTGATGCATTTGGTCCCTCAGGCCTTGCTTTACCCGTCACTAATGAGAGCTCTCAAACTTTTTTTATAGAAAAAGATGTCACTACTGCAACACCAATCCAAGATATCTAGGATGATGCAACACATAATCATGGTGATGAAAATGTTGCCACTCAAGAAACTGACTAATCTAATTCTTTATCTGACTCTAGGTATTCTCGTCATCACAAACTCACAAGGTCTCAAGATGGTGCTCGAAAACCTCGGATTCTCCCATCTGTGATTGCCACCTCAAGCGCTCCTACTTTTGAAGTAATCCCTTCTGAACCTAAATTCATGAAGTCTGTCTTAGGTCATCCTGGTTGGCATCGTACAATGGAAGACGAAATTGAAGCCTTACATGTTAACTCAACTTGGGAGCTAGTTCCACGTCTTTCAGGTATGAATATTGTTGGTTGTCGTTGGGTTTATAAGACTAAGTTAAAGTCTGATGGTAGTCTAGAGGAACTTAAGGCCAGACTAATTACTAAAGGATATAATCAGGTTGCTGGAATTGATTTCTCTGAAATATTTAGTCATGTTATTAAGCCTACTAATGTTTGGATTGTGCTTACCATAACTATTATGCACCACAAGCCTATCATACAACTTGATGTAAAACATACTCTCTTGCATGGCCTTCTTAAAGAACCTGTATTTATGGAACAACCTCTTCGATTTATAAGCACGAAATATCTTAATCATGCATACAACTTAAAAAGAGCTTTATATGGTCTCAAGCAAGCATCACGGGTCTAGTTTGATCGATTTAGTGTTCTATTTATTATCATTGGGGTGTTATTGCAGCATAGTTGATTCATCTCTATTGTTTCTATACTACTAAGGTATTATTATCATTCTCATTTATATTGATAATATTATTGTTACTGGTGATAATTCAAATCTTCTATAATAGCTTATTTTCCAACTTGGAAGGGAATTTATAATGAAAGATCTTGGACCTCTTCACTACTTTCTTGGCAAAGAGGTGTCTTATTTTTCAGGTGGAATTGTTTTATCGCAAAGCTAACATGCTCGGGATCTTCTCAATTGTACTCAGATGCTCGGTGCCAAACCTATTTCTACACCAATGACAATGAAAAATAATATGAGAATTCTAATTCATTTCCTTATCCATCCTTTTTTCAGAGCATTATTGGTGCAGTCCAATACATTACCATAACACCTGATCTTTCCCATAGTGTTAATACATTATGTCAACTTATACATGTGCTTACAATTACACATTTTCTGACAGTGAAACAGATTCTTCGTTATCTCAGTGGTACATAGTCATGTGGTATAAGAATCTTATATAATAATTCTTTTGAGTTATATGTTTTTTTTTATGCAAACTGGGCTGGGTGTCCAAACACTCGCCATTCAACTATTGGTTTCTGCACCTATCTTAATTCCAATTGCATATCTTGGAGTGCCAAGAAACAATCCATTATGGCTGGTTCAAGTGCCGAAGCAGAATATCGATCTATGACATCCACTGCTACAGAATTGACATGGCTTTCTTTTATTCTTCAAGATATTATGGTGCCCCTTCCTCAACCACCAATACTTTTTTTGACAATATTAGTGCTCTGTACATGACAGTTAATCATGTTTTTCATGCCCGGATGAAGCACATTGAGTTAGACTATCATTTTGTTCGTGAAAAGGTAGCTCTTGGATTACTTATCACTCGATTTGTTTCATCTCGCAATCAAGTACTTGATATCTTCACCAAGCCTTTGCCACAAGAAGTTTTTCGTGATCTTTGCTTCAAACTCGAGCTTTAAATGCCTCCTCAGCCGAATTTGAGGGGGAGTAATAGAAATAAAATTCAAACAAGATAGGAAAGTGACTTACTATTTTCTTTTAAGAGGAGAATGTACTAAGATAGGAAAATAGATGGGAACGTGACTTACTATTTCCCTTTGAGAAGAGAATGTAATAGGATACGAAAATGTATATTATAGATAGGAAAGTTACACTATTGTATTATCATTATATATACAATGAAAGAACCACCACAAAAAATGTATGCGGTATAATTATTTTCTCAAAGAATTCCTCTCACTCTAAAATTTCTTTATCGGTATATGTAATAGGACTATTTATGTAACATCTAGATATCTCATTTTAGGAGGTATGACATGTGAATTTTTACATACTAATTGTAGTTTATATCTAAATACCAACATCTTGGTATCTCATTTTGAAAAGCATATTATTTGATTTCTTACATGTTTTTAGAATTTTTTTAAATTATAATTTTTTTAACTATACTTCTGTATATGCCTCGTGATTCTAAAGGGTATGTGTCGAGCACATGCATTTCACTAATTAAAAAAAAATGCATCCAAACCCTAAAATGCTGTAAAAATTGAGCCAGATCACTCATTGGCGATTTGGTCTAAAAGAAAAGAGAAAACCCAAAGTTCAAGCTAACGGGATAGTGGAAGTCCACTTATGTTACTTTTTTGCCTTTCTTATAAGGGTGTGGTTTGTATAGAACCTAGGCTCCAAACAATCAAATTAGAGCCTACCTTCAAATAGTGTTGAAAAATGAAGTTTCAATACTGGAAATTTTATGATAGCATTAAAATATATTTTCATTTTTATTTATGAATTTTAAATATTAACAAATAGTGTAGATCGACATATGTGTGAAAACTTGAAAATCTTGAAAATTGACAGTCCAAAAATGAGTTACAAAATACATTACTTCCAAAACTTGAAATCCAATTTTTTCTCATATCCATTTATCTTGATGTCGAGATGATCAATTTGAGGATAACATCTTCTAGTCAAATTTTTGTGGTAGGCTCCAATTAAAGCCTCAGCTCTATATAAACTTTTCCCATAATGTATAGATGCTTTTTTTCCTATTTTTATTTATTTTTTAATAGTCCGATGGTCCAAATCAAACTTGAGACAGCATTAAGCTAACCACTCAAGTCCAACCCAATTTGTACATACATGCTATGCACATGGATGCATCGACCATAGAGCAGGACAAAACATTAGGAATCTTTGACTTCTGGCCATAGACTTGGCCACGCGTTTTACGTGGTCCCTCTCTCCAGGATTTAAACAGTTGGGTACATTCATATGAAGAACATGCTAATAAATTATAGTTATTGAATGCACATAATTATCATGTGGCTTCAAACCCATTCCCTCTTGCACGTTTTTCTCTTGACAAAGTTTAACTTCTTACCTTTCCATAAACAGCTTCTCAATTTTCTATGTACGCATTGTGGACCACCACATGATCTACCGAATGCACAGCTACAGTATCCCCTAATACAATTTATTTACAGAAATACAACATCAATATCTATAGGGTACGGTTTGTATAGAGCCTAGGCTCTAAACAATCAAATTAGAGCCTACATTCAAATAGTGTCGAGAACTGTGGTTTCAATATTGGAAATATTTGTGAGAGCCTTAAAATATATTATTATATTTATTTATTAAGTTTAAAGCTTCGAAAACACTGTAGATCGACTGATCTATGAAAACTTGAAAACCTTGAAAATTGATTGTTCAAAAATGCGTTACAAAATACACTATTTCCAAAACTTGAAATCCTTTTTTTTCTCATGTCTATGCATCTTGATGTCGAGATGATCAATTTGAACATATTTGGGCATCAAAACAACCTCTTCTAATGAAATGTTTTAGGTAGGCTCAAATTTGATTGTTTAGAACCTCAGCTCTATATAAACTTTTCCCATATCTGTAAGTACTTAAAAGAATTTGGATAATTTGCCACGCCAAAGTGTCTTTTTCCACGTTCTTCTCTCTGTACATATCGTCATCATTGTCAAAACTTTTTTTCAACTAATTGGAGTCGGTTACATGAATCCTGGTCTATTTCTCACTACTTTCAACCAAATATCATAATTCTTGCATGAGTCAATCACCTCTCTCCATAAAAGCATCAATCCGTGGGACACTCGCCTCATGTCTTCTCTCGTCGTAGAGCATAACAACTACTTTTTAGTCCCATTTCCTTTGCAGAAATTACCGCTTGCCTCAAAGCCTTCAATTTGGCCTTGCTGGAATTGCGCACCCTGCAAGCCCGTAAAATTGTAATAGCACTCTATAGGGTTCTTGGAACCACTAGCTTGCAGAATCGGGATTCCCAAATATCGAGATCACCCAAGATCGTGTACATGATTAACTAAATGCGAAATGGATGAATGCAACTATAAATCGAGTGGAATAAATAAAACAAACATAGAAAAACACACCATAATAACAATCTATTTACATGGTTCACCCCATAGAGTTACATCCACGCCATCGGTAAGTATAAATTTATTATCACAACGAAGATTACTATTTTTTATTACAAGATAATACTTCTCTCTAAGCTCAGTAAAAAACCATCGCCGATATTCCCTTCTAAACCTACTCTCACGGCCGAGCAACACCGTCGATCAACATCTTTCCCACCACATAACTGCTATCGGAAAAATAACCTCTAGGGCAACCAAAAGATTTTCTCTCTCTAAAAGTAGAAGCCTTACCAACTCAAAACCCATGGGAATACCGCCGCTCTTGTAGGTCATGTCTCGCTCTCTTAGTAACCCTCAAAAGGATAAATATTATGTCTTCCTTGATTCTCTTATATAGATATTACTTTAAAAAAAAGTCCATTTTTTTTTTACTATAAGTCCCTTAATTTTTGAATGAAATATAGGTGTGGTGATTTTAATCATCATCAAACCTAAAAATCTCCACCTTAATAGCAAAATCACCAAATTCACCTTGCCGACCTTCATTGAAGAGGTTTCTTGATTTCTTCTCACTTGTATTCATTGGGAATTTTCACAAACATTTTGCCTCTATATTTCTCTACCTGTATCCATCAAACTCTACCATTCATTTTTTTCTTAATTCAAAAGTTAGCCCCGTACATGCTTTGTGCTCTATTACCAATTGTAGAATTCTCGTGAACCCCTCGCTTGAGGAACCGGGAATCTCAAATACCGGGATCCTATGCAAGATTATGTAAATGATTGACTAAATGCGAAGTAGATGAATACAATTATAAATCTAATGCAAGAAATAAAATAAACATAAAACAACACACCATAACAACATCCATGGCCTTGGTAAGTATAAATCCATTATGACATTGAAGATTACAATTTTGGGTTACAAGAGATATTGCATCTCTCTAAACATTAGCAAAAAAATCTTCATTGATCTTCCTTTCTAAACCTGCTCTCCCGACCGAGCAACACTACCGATCAACATCTTTCCAACCAATGGTTTAAAAAACGGATAAGTGACCCGGATCGGGCTTCCAAAAAACCGATCCGAATCGACGAATCGGCGATCCGGATCGGGAATCGGGTGAATCGGTCAGAATAAAGTTTAAAAAAAATCCGAAAAAATTATTAAAATTCATTATAAATATTTTTTTTTAGGAATTCAATAAGAAATGAGGGTACTCCATTAAGAATTTTCATGTTTTTGAATGAATATGGGAATATTGATATGTTCTTTCTGCATGAACCGTCATTCAGCATTTAATTTACATCACACAAAAGGATAAACATATAATTATCATGGAATAAGTATATCAACATACATGGACTATAATAAAGCATAAAATTAGTAACATATGATCTAAAAATAAAATGATAGACGAGGTTATTGTTCTTCTTGGTCACGCTGGTGCCATTGATTGAATTCGTTTAATAATTCATTGATTCGATCTAAAAACGAATCATCGATATTAGCAGGCATCTGACTATTCCCAAATCCCTGAGTGTTAGTATTTTGTTGTGTTCCCAATCTAAAATCCCCGAAGATTGTCCCTCCTTCATGCTCACCTGTACTGTGGTGCTCATCCCTACATTGTTGCTGTTGGGACTCGATATGTGAATAATATGGCTGGGATAGGGTGGCCTCAGAATCATCATCTCTCTCATTTTCTCTTTGAATAATATGGATTAAAAAAAAAAAAAAACAAATTATCAAAAAAATCGATCATGGATTAAAAAAAAAAAATCACAAATTTTGAAAAAATTCTATCATGGATTACCAAAAAAAAATCGATCATGGATTAAAAAAAAAAAATTACAAATTTTCAAAAAATTCTATCATGGATTACCAAAAAAAATTCGATCATGGATTAAAAAAAAAAATCACAAATTTTCAAAAAATTCAATCATGGATTACAAAAAATTCGATCATGGATTACATAAAATTCGATCATAGATTACAAAAAAAAACAAACAAAAAAAAACAAAAAATTCAATCGTGGATTACAAAAAAAGAAAAAAACGATTCGATCATGGATTACAAAAAATTCAATCATGGATTACAAAAAACTCTATCATGGGTTACAAAAAAAAAAAAAACAATTCGATCATGGATTACAAAAAAATTGATCAAGTATTACAAAAAAATCTATCATGGATTACAAACAAAAAAAAAAAAAAAAAAACGGGACTCGCCAATTCACTATACGGACTCGCCGATTCCGTACAGTGAATCGGCGGAGTCATGTACAGAATCTTCCGGTTCTCTCTAGAACCAGACAATTCCCGTTTTTTTCGCCGATTCGATCCGTCCATGGCGATTCCCTAGTCGAACCGGGCGCCGGTTCGACTCGGCGTTTTTTTAAACACTGTTTCCAACTGTATAACCTCTACTGGAAAAAATAACCTTGAGAGCAACTATGAGATTTTCTTCATCTAGAAGTAGAAGCATTACCAATCCAAAACTCATGAGAATATTGCCTTTCTCTTGTATGCTATGTCTCTCTCTCTCTCAGAGACCCATTCTATCTTGGAGAGTCCTTCCCATAACCCCGAAAGGGTGACCATCAAAAAGATGAGTATTATGTCTTTTTTGATTATCTTATATGGATATCACTTTCTTGCTTCTAAAAAAAATCCCTTTTTTTTTTTACCATAATACCTTTAATTTTTGAATGAAATATAGTTGTAGTGATTTTGATTATCACCAAACGAAACACACTATTCCCTCGTGGTCCCAAACTAGTGGTCCTATCCCCGCACTCCCTGAATTACCATATGAATTACCTATCAAAATTTTGCATAATATATTCATGCTTGATTGAGTCCACTCCCCAATTCTCTTCTTTGGATCTTAGTACAAACCTCTTTGACTTTGTACATGCAACCTCTCTCTCTCTTTTGCTGTCTCTCATCACGACGCTTCTAACGTGTATTACCTTTTCTTATACACACGTCTACAGGCATGGATGAATTCCTAAAATCACATACTAAAATTTTGGCTGCTGATATGAATTATGAACAATAATCCGTTATTTTTGTGCAAAAGAGACATCTCCACCATGAGGGACCCTATACAATGAGCATAGCTGATTTTTCAAATGAAAAATTCACACCCTTCGTGGGCCATCGGATGTGTAAAGCGACGGCCGAAGTACGTCGCTCACAATGTCAGTTAAATTATTTGACAGACCTTGAGCAAATTACCACAGAATCCGGCCATTCAAGTTCGCATAGTATGGTTGGGAATTTTCCATCCAACGGTTCTCATTGCACATATCTCATTTCGGGAAATTTATCTAAATCTATTTAACATTGCTACTCATGTTTTTCTGTTTGATTTCAAAATATCAAAAGACACATTATTATAAATCAGAATAGTTGCAAATATTAAAATATTAAAAAGTTCATACGAGTATTTTGGTAAAGGACACTGCTTCTATAAGTCCGTGTAGAAATGAGTCACCTCATAAAAATCTATTTTCAAGATGGATTTTTGGGTTTAGTTTTTAAAGACCTATAATCTCCAACATGGAGGTCATGACTATGAAAAAATAAATAATTTTTGAAAATTAAAAATAACAATTTTATTAAAAAAATTTGAACCGTTAGTTTTAATTATTTTGTGAGGTACCGTATATTGTAGAAATGCAGTCCAGCCTGCATAAAACAATTTTCCTTTGATAAATTTTCCTTCGTTTTATATGAAGATATTTTGCCACCACGTCTAAACAAGGTGTTATCCTTTACATACAGTCATACACTCCTAAAGTACCGTTTTGAGAACGGTAGTTGAAGCCATTATTGTATGTCACATGAAAGAAAAACAATTTTATGAGGAATTTGAAAACAAAAACGGTAATCCACACTTAAATAGCCACCATTTTAGGTAGTATTGTCTGCAACTCTCCCAAAAACTCTACCAAAAGACTTGCCCAGATCTTCTTTAAGAAAAAAAAAAAAAAAAGGATAAAAAAATGAGAAAACTTGCCGAGATCACTCTTAAAACCCAAGTTAACTATTATCTCAAAGGTGTTTTGAATTCACATTTATGCGTTTAAAGAGCTCTCTTAGTTCACTAGATTCTCAAAATCATTTAAAACGACTTTTTCTTTTACCACTTCGCCTACATTCTGCTCCTCTCAAGTAGAAATAGAAACAGGACATTTACAAATTGCATGCTTATATTACTAGGTGAAAAACCGAATAAAGATAAAAATGAGACGGAGAATCTTCTACCAATCCATCTCTCCCTCTCTCTCTCTCTCTCTACAACTGCTACGCCTCTCTCTCTCTCCCTCCATATACGACACCTTGGAATCTCTCTCTAGACTTTCACGCCGAAAACCGGCCTTTCTACGCAACTTTTTTTTAAAGGAATCGGTTTTTATGCGGCCAAGCCTCCATATGTAGCAATATGAGCCTATTAATAAATTTATTTTTGAGAAGGATGATTGGACTTAATTTTTAAATACATGTAATCTCTAACATGGAGATCATGAATATTGATAAATAAAATAAATTTTAAAAATTAAAATTAATAATTCTAATAAAAAATACTTAGATCGTTACTTTTCATTGTTTTTAAATGGAGCACCTACTTTCATCCATCTTTAAGATGGATGCTTAATACTTTTTTGGACCGCATGTATAGTCATGTGGTCTAGCCCGCATAAAACATGAAACAATTTTCTTTTTTAAAATGAAAAGAGAAAGAAACTCTCTCTCTCCATATACGGCACATGCCGCCTTGCCCTAGAATCTCTCTCCGGTCTTCACACCAAAAACGCACTTCTTTTTTAAAGAAAACGTTTATATAAGGCTTAGGCTCTAAACAATCAAACTAAGGCGTGTCTCAAAAGTTTACTAGAAGTTGTTTGGATGCTAAAAAAATCTTTAAATCCAATCATCTTTACCTTGAAATACATAGACATTAAAAAACTAAAAATTCAAAGCTTAAAAAATAGTGCATTTTATAATGTATTATCTAAACCATCAGTTTTCAAATATTTATAGATATAATTGACCTACATTATTTTTTGAATTTTAAATTTTATAATTAGAGTTGAAAGTAAATTTTCAGGTATCATAAATATTTTCAGTACTTAAAAGGACATCTTTTAACACTATTTGAAGGTACAGTTTACTTTAACTGTTTAGGACCTCAGACGTATACAATCGACACCCATTCTAAACTGAAAAGAAAATGAAAATCTCTCTCATATAAATAAAACTATTTGTATCTCATCAATGAGTCATGAACTCAAAGTCTGTTGTAGCTCCGAGTGTCATCGAATATGACACAGAGGAACAAACGGCGCTCCGCAGAGAAGCCAACGGCCGTTAAATTTGACCGCTCAGATTCAGGGATGGCGGGGGGTGTTCTCATCTTAGGAGGAATCGTGGCCGTCGGTGCAGTTGCGGGTGCCATCGCTGCCCTCAGACGGAAAACTTCCAATAAAACGGACGATGAGTACGGCAAAAGAGGAGACGGTAATAGTAAAAGGACGCCCCGAGAAAACGGCAACGGAGGAGGACTCCGTTCCCTTCTTCAAATCCATGGAAAACAATTCAGGTACCCAGAAATAACTCTTTTGTTTTTGGTTTAAATGTAAATTACCCGAAACAAAATGTCGTGATTAAATTTCAGTAAATTTATATAGCAATTTAATTTTGATTTCGTGTGATTTTCCTAGGAAATTAGCCGAATTCGGAAGCGAAATCAGTCAAAATTGGGTTTTCTGTAAACTGATGTTTTTCATTGTGTGACCCAATAAAACATCTCTTTTGTTTTTGTAGTATCTAGTCTTGAGAAATATAAAAAAAAGGGGAAGGTTTCTATACTTCCGTACAGATATCTATGTTTCCCTACCATCCGGCCATTCAATTTTGATGAAGAGAGTCCCTTACCGTTTGATATGAGATCCGATGTTTCAAAGTATTTTATTTTTAATATTTTTATATAAATTGTGTGAATATAAAATTCGGTACGAGCATCATTGAAGCGTATTTATAAAAAATATTAAAAATAATTTTCGGATAAAGTATAAATATCAAAATATCCTTTAAAACTTTATGGATATTTTGATTATTTTATTTTATTAAAAATACTGTTTTTATATTTTTTTTATTGGGACGTACAAAGTTTGGTATCAAAATCGTTTATAAATTTTTTTTTTAAAAAAAAAATAACATAATATAGAGACGGGAAATTGTGATTGGGACAATCTTGACATTCTAAACCCCTCCACTAATAATGGAGCCTTGGATAAAAGGAAGTAAATAAGTTTTATGTTGTAGGAAAAACGTGGAGTGAATGGAGGGTTGGATAAAGCGTGGATCATAGTTTAAAACTTTAAATTGGATTTTTATATTGTTTTTAAATGAATGAATTTGATATTTGGGTTGTAAGTTATAATTGTGACCTATAAACTAGTTAGTATGGTTTTTGTTGTGGTTTATTGATATAAGTCGGGATTATTATGTTTGTTAATTAGCATAATTATGCTTTTTAGCAGTCCGGTGCAGTCACCAGATGATGATGCGCCCCACGAGGTATGAGTGACGATGTTCAATTGGCAAAGGCTCACAGTGTTTCTATAAATTTCTAGGGATACCCCTCAAATCAACAGCCTCCTGAGAATGAGGAACACCGCTCACAAATGACCGGGCCGGCCCAAAACTGCTCAACCGGTCGCACTGGAACCGGGACTCTTACCGAGTCACATTGGGACTAAAATTTTTTTCAAGGAATTCAAACCAAAACAGAAACTATGTTTTTTTAAAACTTATGGCAATAATCTATAGCGTCCGCCAAGCCGAACCGACAAAGTCACCGGTTTCGTTCCCCGGGCAGGTTTTCGAAACAACGAAGAATGATTTAGACAACCATACGAGGAATTATGACCTAGTTTTTTATCATTGTCCAATGAATGGAGTTGGACATTGATCGAGAGAAAATACACGAGGAACTACGACCTCGCGTTTTATCACTGTCCAATCAATGGAGTGGGATATTGGTCGAGGGAGAATACACATACATACAATTCATTAATTAAAGGGATTGCATAGAGACTATTTATTTTTGATATAAAGAGGTCTCGATTATTTTTAGTAATTGGATTTAAAACTCAATAGATGTGAAATTAGATGGGAAAGTATACAATGAAATCATTTAGCTTTGTTACAAGGTGGACACAATTAATCTTTGACCATTGGATGTGAAATTGGATGGTTGCTTTTATTCTATTGACCAAGCTCAAACTTCACGAGAAAATTTTAAATTTTGTGCACACAGCTCTCAGATTTCACATTGGATAGTTATAAGTAATTTTGACTTCACAACAGTCGGAAAATTTTAATTATGGATGTTGTGCCTAAACAATAACACATCCTTATTTATCTGATTTCAAATCTAACAGCGATTGAAGAAAAAATGTTTCATGCACTTTAAATGTATACGTGCGGTCCCTGAGGTATAAAACCTCCATTCCATATAAAAACAATTGAAACATGAGAGTTTAAATTTTTTTGAATTAATATTTTTTATTTTTAAAATTTATTTATTTATTCATATTAGAGATTACACCTCCTAAAAATTTAGGTAAAAAAATCCATCTCAAAAATAGATTTTTAAGACGTGAGTTATTTCAGCATAAGACTCCTAGAAACCGTATCCCAGAATGGTGCAGCAGGACCTTTGAGCGGGTTCACGGAGCGCTGATTGCCACGTGGGTCATCTTTGTCATTTCTATTCATTCCAAGGCCTAAAAAGGTCTTAAGGGTGTTTCCAATATTTTATAAACAGATGGGACCTTTCCTGTCATTTCTCAATAACTCAAAACCGCTTGCTCAGGGGGAAGAACCCAGTCCTGAAACAATCGCAGGTAAAGAAATCAACGGCGAAGATCCCGCGATCATTTTCGATTTCCCCAGATTCTCGGACGACTTAGTAACTCATATTTCCTGCAATCACCATGACGGAAAATATTTTCCTTCTGATTCCCGGCGTATGGAAACTGATTCCAACCGGGAGATTTCAGACTCAAGCCCCACTTCTATTGGTAGTACATACCAGAAGAAGACTGAAATTCCCTGCAAAATTCCGGCGATATCGCCGGAATTTGTTTTGCTATTCCTGTTTCTGATAGGACAAGCTCACTCGAAAGTCCTTCCATTAAAGAAATCAAATCAGAAAATGCTGATTTAAATGAAGAAGATGATGTTGATAATTTGATGATTTCTAGAGGAGCAGAGGATCCATTAAAGAGCACTGAATTATCAGAAGGAGAAGAAGAGGACTACGATGATAACATGAATGTCATTAGAGGAGAAGTGGAGCCATTAAAGGAGCCAGGGTATGTTGAAGATATTTCAGAGAGCCTGTTGAGAACCGATGATGCCTGTTCAAATGGGAGCATAAGCTCTTCTGTGGCTACGGAGCACGAAGCTATCTGGCCAGAAGACATTAATGAGTCCAAGATCGATGAATTTTCTCCCAATGTTGCAGATAAACTTCTGGAGGAGATTAACGAGGTCAAAAGTGACGAAATCGATGGAGCTCCTCCAGATGTTGCAGATAAATTTCCAGAGAAGAGTAACGAGTCCAAGATTGAAGAAATTAATGGTGTTCCTCCGCATCTTGTAGATAAACTTTCAGAGGAGATTAACAAGGCCAAGGTCGAAGAAGAAATCCATGGAGACTTTCCCCGTGTTACAGAAAAATTTTCTTATGAAATCGAGCTAAAAACAAAGGATTTCGGGCGAACTTATTCCGACTCTCTGGTTGAAGGGGAGGAGATCAAAGAAAATGCTGGAGACAAGGTGAAGAATCCCCTTTTGAACGAGGAGAAAGAGACGGAGGAAAAAGAAATCGTTGAGTTGGAGGAGAAAGGAACCGCCGTGAGAGAGGAAAGCGAACTCATTCACAGAGAAGAAAGAGATATCATCGTGGATAGAGAGGAGACGGAACAAGACGCTGAAAAATTACAGTTTGTTAACAAGGCAAAAAATGGAGAAAGGGCTGGTTTTATCATGGAGATGAAGAGTTATTTGAAGGAGGAGGGGGTTTGGCAATGGAATTTGGCAACGATTGTATGGGCTTGGGTTTTGGTGGCGGCTGTGGTGTTGGCCATTTCCCTTCTTAAAAGGAGGAATACGGGTTATGGGATTTCAGTTTAGAACCTCATTTCCTTTTCTCCTAAAGCGGATTTAGATTTTGAATTTTGTTCTTTTTCGTAATTCAGTGGGATGATGACGAGCCCCACCCCACCTACCCGCTTTATAAATCTAAATCATTATGATAGCACATATTAAGGTCCTACTCTTCAGTATCTTCGATTACTACTGAGGATCTCAAAACTTCTCTTCAATCGAGTCTCATGTTTGGGTGAAGGAGTTGGGTTGGGTTGTATAAAGTAGGTAGCCAGGGTAAAATTTCGCCAAAATTTATCATGAATCTATTTTTTAAAATCTAGCGAATTCGACTTGGATTTGGCCGAGTAAATTAGAACAATACCTGTGGGTTCCATATGACTCAAATTTTGATGACCCTCGAGTTTTGCTCAACTCCATAAAAAAATGGTGGTTTCTCAACCGTCATTACCGATCAGACTTGCCGATTTATCTCAAACTGGGCCCTGCCGCCCTGTGAGCCGGTTCCAGGTTTTAAAAGACGGATCTGTAACCATTTTTTAGTACTAAAACACTGCATGCAAATTACAATAAAAATTCAAAAACACTTTTTTCATGTTAAAAAAGAAAATTCTAAATTGAAAAGCACTTCTGTAAATACTTTGGTCTAATTTTGGATGAACAAACGTCCCAAGAGTTTCTAGCAGAGCGCACAAACACTTTTGGAAATGGCTTGTGAAAGTGAGGATGGAAATGGCCCGTGAAAATGACGATCTAAAATGGTGCCACAAAAAACAAATGAATTATGGTCTTGATTTAGGGTTGATTTGAGGCAAGAGGTAGAATTTTCATGTGGCCGTCTAGTTCATTTGATGCAAAAACTACACAAAATAAAGAATATATTTCGAGTTAGCTCCTCCTGTGCCATTCATATCGCGATTAAGAGAAGAATCCTAATTAGGTTCGGCTACACCCCCATTCTGCTCTGTTAAGATATAAGAATAATACCATTAAATCATTGGATTTTCTTTGTGCTCTGCGCTCTAATTTTGGGTTTTTCTGTTTCAAGCCGTCTTTGAGCTATCTTTCAAGCCGTCTTTCAAGCCGTTTTTCTGTTTTTCAAGCCGTTTTTCTAGTGAGTTGTTGCAAATAAAGCCCGTCTTTCAAGCCGTTTTTCTGTTTTTCAAGACGTTTTTCTAGTGAGTTGTTGCAAATAAAGCCCGTCTTTCAAGCCGTTTTTCTGTATTTCAAGCCGTTTTTCTAGTGAGTTGTTGCAAATAAAGCCCGTCTTTCAAGCCGTTTTTCTGTTTTTCAAGCTGTTTTTCTAGTGAGTTGTTGCAAATAAAGCCAAATGTAGTGGTAGCACCCCATATCTTAATCACCAAAGTTTTCATTCTCACCACTGACACCACCCTACTAATATCTTTCAAAAAACGAACTCTTATTCTAATAGTTAAGGGGCTTGTCTTTCCGACTGAAATACCCAAAAAAAAAAAAAAATTTCAATATTGGGTAGCTATAACATCCCCATGGAGCAGTTGTCATATATTGCACATTTTAAAGAGGAGACGATGTTATAAAAAAAATTGTTTCAATTGGGCTGGACAGCAACTTTTAAAGAGAAGACAATATTATAAGGAAAATCGTTTCATGAAGGCTGGATCGCATTTCTACAATATGCAGTCCAGAGGTATAAAGCATCCATCTAAAAACAAATGTAACTAACAGTCCAAATATTTTCTTAATATAATTATTATTTTTAGTTTTATTTTTATTTTTCATATTCATGATCTCCATGTTAAAAATTACATATTCTCTGGATCAAATTATATTTAAAAAATATATTTATTACCTAGCCCGCATTTCAACAATATGTCGGCTGGCTGCATAGAAACCGTGTCCATATCATAATGTTGTAGTTTTAAAAAATAAAACTTTCGAATTTATCTTTGCACGAGTTTTAAATCTAATTTTCGAACACATTTGTTTGTGTCAAAAAAATTCAACGAGGCTAAAACGAAATTTTCTTCCAACATGCTATCGCATCGGTCACCGTATTACATACTGTCCTAGTTACCTTATTCCTTCCATAAAATTTAATGAACAGTGCGTAATTTTGTAAGGGAAAGGTTTATATGCTTTTATAGAGCATAGAAATTCTATTCTCTCCCTACCATTCGCCTTCCAATTTTGATCAAGAGAGTCATTCACCATTTGATCTTAAATCCGACGTTTCAAAGTATTTTATTTGTAGTTTTTTTTTATATAAATTGTATGAACATGAAATTTGGTACGTGCCATCTTCTCATTGGGGCGCACCTATAAAAAATATTAAAAATAATTTTTCGATAACATATAATGACCAAAATACCCCTTGAAATTTTCAGACGTATTTGGTCATTTTATTTTATTGAAAATATTTTTTTTATATATTTTTCGCTAATGCGAGTTTAATAAAGGAATGAATGTCCAAAATTTGGTGTCAAAATAGTTTACAGAAAAAAAATTAAAAATAAAATAGTGTAGAGACGTAACATTGTGATTGGGACAATCTTAGCCCTCCATTCAGAATGGATTGTTGGATAAAAGGAGGATAGAACTTCTGTGTCGTAAGGAAAGAATAGAAGGCTTGCCTATTTTTTAAAACGAAAATAGCAATATGCATAAAAATAATGTGAAAGGTTTCTATACTTCCCCTAGAACATAGAGGATCTATGCTTTCCCTACCATACAACTGTCCAATTTTGATCAAGTGAGCCACTCATTATTTAATCTTAGATATGACGCCTCAAAGTATTTTATTTTAAATTTTTTTAATACAAATTTTATGAATTTGAAATTTGGTACATGCCATCTTCTCATTGGGGCCAACCTATAAAACATATTAAAAATAATTTTTCGATAAAATTCAATTACCAAAATACCACTTGATACTTTTAAGGGCATTTTGGTTATTTTATTTTATTGAAAATCTTTGTTTTATATTTTTTACAAATGCGAGTTTAGTAGAGAATTGGATGCTCAAAATTTGGTGTCAAAATAATTTATATAAAAAAATTAAAAATAAAATAGTGTAGAGACGTGACATTGTGATTGAGGCAATCTTTCAGAAGAAAGCTTGCCCAAAACTAATTTCCCCAAAGAATTTGGTTTCATTTTTAGGGAAAGATGCAAGGCATTTTTCTCTTATTTTTTCTTGGGCTCAACTCCCAAATTACCGACCCAAAAGTTAAGAACAGACCGACCTTTTCTCACTGCGTTCAAAGTGCCCACATCCACTCATCCACCCAAAAGTTAGGAAAATTCCATATTCACTTCAATCAAGAATACGAAATCTTCAAATGCTTCAAATAATATTCTCTGCCCCAACTTCCATCCATATTCCCTTTTTCGTACTATGAATCTATATCACAGATTTAAAAAACTGATCGGTGAGCAGGAATTGATTTAGATCGGTGAATCAACGGTCCGGTTGTTTCTTTGTTATTAATGCATGCAAATGGGCCTAAACAAATATGCTTAATTATAAATCCTCCTAGCATCCTTCGTTCATTGTTTCTTCTTCACGGAACCATGACATAATTTTTTTTTAAAATCATCATCTGAATTTTATCCCAACTATTTGATGTCAGCTAAATATTTAAAAATATTTTATTTTATTTTATTATTTTACATGAAAGAACCTTAAAAGTTTCATGAAAAGAACGTTCGTTCTTCTAGCTTTTTAGATTTTAAGAAACGAGGGCCATTTTGATATTTGTTATCCTTTAGGGCAGCACTCTCCCCTTCCGTTCATGCTTGAATTTTAGTATATACAAATCATCGAATTTACTCTACCTTGATTACGTTGAAGAGACCATAACCGGTGGCAACAGGCCCTAGCCCGGCTGTTGTTCCCATAGAGCCGGCCCAAGCCTGGAGCTATTAGGGCCGGTCCAAAAACAAATGAAGAAAAAATAAAACATAAACAAGTAAAAAAAAAAAAAAAGCTGGACCAAATAAGGCCAAACCGGGCTGGCACTGGTCCTTGAGCCACAATTGTGGCCCAGACACTGCTTTTTTAGGGCCGGGCCACCCAGCCCATTGCCAGCACCAACCGTAACACCCTTTCTTCAGCCAAAAAGGCTGACGACACCCAAATCAACCTGAAGCAACTGGTCTCAGCTTAGCTTGGCTACATTTCAGTTTGGTTGTAGAACCCTAAAACTTAGATCCTCTTGGACTGACGGCCAACAAATCTGATCAACAGTGAGTGCATGTGCATGACCATGGATGTGCCTCTCTCTATCTCTTGTGCACACGTATAGCATTCGGCCAGTGTTTCAAAATTCCATGACTCAAGCTTGGACTTGCACCAGTGACTCAGGGTGCCAGACCCAGATGACTAACCCTAGAAACCGAGCCAGTTTGACCTTAGTCAAAATTCCCATGTACATTTTTCTAAAGACAAAAACAAATCAGGGCGTCCAATTTGGCTATGTCGGTCTCTAACTCGGGATCGGGACAATGGCGGGCCGAAGTCCATCTCCGGTTTTCTAAACATTGCTTGCAGTGGGCCTCTCTCTCATAAACAGTGAAACGCCTAGAACGTGAAACAGATAAAAGCGACCCCCAAAATAAAAATAACAACGAAAATAGAAGAGGCCTTGTAGCAATATTTTCAACAAAGTAAAAAGTTCAGATGTAATGCTATTATTAATACTCTTTTATGTACAACCCCCCACAAAAACCGCTCCAGCAGCTGATGTTTTTATTGTGATGTCGCAACAAATAAGGAATCACAAAGACTCATGTTCAGATAAATCCACCATGCATATCTGGTCTTCTCCAACAAAATTGCCTACCCTTACACCTTTCGCTATGCTATGAGAGAGAGAGAGAGAGACTGTAAAAACTATGAAAGAGAGCACGAAGACTGCAAAAACAATGAGAGAGCATCTCAATTTACTATGCTCAGAGGGAGACTAGAGAGAGAGAGAGAGAGATTAATAATAACAGAGAAAGAGGTCACAATATCAGCACTCATAGAGACCATGGCTTGCTTCTTGAGACCAGTGCCAGCTACAACCCATTGACCATCCAAGAACGCCATGAATCAGATCAATGCTCGAACATACACTAGACTGAAACGCAAAAGCACCCTCAAAAGTCAGCCCAATGCATCTAAGGAAACCAAAATTTTACCATACAACGATGGCGCAAGGTTTACAGTACGGCATGGGAACGTTCACCGTCCATTCCCACATCTCCCAGGTGCAGTGAACGTCAACTGTCTGTCATCAAGAATGGATGCAGGATTTCCCTGCAGTGTACTGCATGCCATGCACCACTGGCATATACTTAAAAAGAAAATATCAGAGAAAAAGGACTGAGAAAAAGGATTATAAAACACAACGTAATCATACCAAACTTTCAAAGCTCCCGTCAATGTGAAATAGCATGACACCCATGCCCCTTCTCCGGTCCATCTCAGACTGTTACCAAAACATTCATTAATTGTCAGTATGGTTAGAAACAAAAGAATCAAATCCAAATAAGAGTCATGAGACTACTAACCACTGAAGAACATATCATAATTCCAGCAGCTGTTAATGCAGATGTAACCTCTGCCATCATTCCTGCATTCAGTCCATTAAATTACAGAAATCCCAAACTAAATTTTAGCAGCGCTAAGTCTAGCATGGTGACCTATATTTACACAGGACATGGATCTCATTTATCTATATACATGAAACAAAAGCAAGCTCCAATATGCTGTTAGATCAACCAGACTCATCAACAGAATATGAGTGAGAGAGAGAGAGTAGCACAAAAAATGAAATAAAGAAGATTCAAAACTGTATACAAATTTGCTTACTGAACACCAGCTTAAGGAGAAAGTAGCTATGACAAGAAAAGCACAAAAAGGGAATAACTCATTTACCTCTACGATCAATTGAGACAACACAAAACCACTCAACTGAATGACCTTCAAGGTCATGCCAAAATGCCACTTTACCAGCCCGCCATGACTCCAGACCAGGCAACATTTCCTCGTGTATGCTACTCTGCATAAACAAGTCTACCCCATGAATCACTGTCTCCCCATTGACCTTCAAACTCACTTGTTGCATCCCTTTGTTGTGGTTTCCATTAATTTTTGGTATACCCCCAAATCTTTGTTGTAGAGGAAGTGCATCATCATGACTATGCTTTGTGCCAGTAAATTCAGTGACAGTCATCAAAGTCCTCCACAATGTTTTCCTTTCTCCAAATGAATCTGGAATTTCATTTCTTGATTCAACCTCAGTTTCAATGTCGGCAACAAAGCTATTCACAGTGTCAGCTGTTATTTCGGTGGCAGATAGGGCAGCTTGCTCCCTCAAGAACTGGATAAAGTAGTGAATTCTTGTTCAGTTAGAAAAATAAAGCAAGAGAACATATGATTCGCAGTAGTAAATTCATAGCATGGTTACTTTCATAATCTTGTGTCGAGCACTACGGGTCCTAGCATGTGGCAGCCACTGCTGATGCCGTTGAAAAGCCGATTTGCTGGCTAGTGCCTGAAGAGAAAAACTTTGGCAACTTAGAAAGATGAGAAAGTTCATGACTAGTGAACCATGAAATATGAGACTGAATCAATAATACAAAACTGGTGTTCCAAAATAGGGATTGTGTTCACAAATCACATCCACTTAAGATTCGTGAATCACAGATATGTCAAATCAGAGGATTATATGTGTTATCGATGAAAGAATCAGATTTCATGGAAATAAAAAAAATAAAACAAAATAAAAAAGAATTAGCCTGAAAAGGGGAGAGAACGAAATAAAATATGATAACAATCATAAAGATACGAACATTGTAGGTGATTATCTCCACAACTTCAGCATTTGCAAGCACATGAGTGGGAGAGACAAGATTCCCGTTGACCTAAAAATGGAAAAAGGAGATCAGTCCTTTTTGACTTCATAAACTGTAATGCTGTCAATAGAAAAGTAACAAGAAGACACAAACCTTGGCAGCAACCATTTTGTTTCCAATTTCCGTGTGTATTAGATAAGCATAATCAATCGCAGTAGCCCCCTTGGGTAGGTTTTTTATCTGCATATAGGAAGAAACAGATATAATGCGTCTTAAATTTATTTGCACCATGCCATGTAACATTTGGAAAAGTATATGATAATCCAACAGACTACACAAAGAAGGTCTCATCGCCCAATGAAATTGTGGACAGCAATGGATAGTTAAACCAAAGGGAACGAACCAAATTGTGGGTCCAGCTCTTTCCCTTGCAGCCTATTTCATTACAGGGTGATGCAACCATAGGATTATAGTATATTTTCCCAAAATAATTAAGTAAAGCAGTATCAAGATCTCACCTCTCCTTTTGGGGTAAATACAAATACCCGACTGCCTAACAAATCTCGAGTTACGGTGTCCACAAATTCCCTAGAACTCATGTTCCCAACAAATTCTTCTTGCCATTCTCTAATAGCATTGAGCCAACTAATCTGCAGAAAAAAGAAGATAGCTCAAGTACAGTGGACTGTGCCACTATTTAATGGTACAAACAACCATCCAAAAAATAAAATCATCAATGTATACCCTTAGAGCAATATCAGCGTTGTTGAAGCAGACAGCCTTTCCTCTAGAGTTTCTCCCAGTAGGCTTCCCATTTCCGACTAAACCAGGGAACAAACTCTTCCCACTGTAATGAGCAGCAATTCCTCTTTCAGCTATGAGATCCATATCTTCTGTTCTTATCTGCAAAAAATTCAAACAGAATGAAGAAATTCTATGAAGACTGTAATCTAGCAACTATGTAAAATCAGCATAATCAATGGCAAAGATTGAAGTCTGAAGGATTCAGGCTTGGGCTTGGTCAGTTAATGTATTGACAATTGCAACACTGAATTCCAATTTCAAACCCTCAAACCACCCCCCCTCCCCCCCCAAAAAAAAGAGAGAGCGAGAGAAAGTCTGGACTCAAGAATCAACTGGTTTAATCATATCCATAGAACTTAAGTGCAACATGCATCTGTTACAAAGTGTTTTACTTCAATTTTCTGGAATTTCTTAGTTTCTCCCAATGTTGGTAAAGAAGAGAGGCATCCTCCAGATACGATAGGCATTCATTTTTATTGCATAACCTTTTGAATTCCAACACAATTTGATGGATAGAAAATGGACACTCAATGTATTTTTAATTGTAAATCTACAGATCAACCCATAATTCAAATGTACTTGGTTATATTTAAACATCGACAAACTCAGATATTGGCTTTCTAAAATTATCTAATAGATCATGAATGCGGTCATCCTGATGACCAGATGAAAAGAAAAGATCTAGAAATCTCAGTGTGAAGTGCAAAGATAACAATAGACATGCACATCTTTGTCACTATTGTTTCCTAATAAGGGTACATATGGATTAGTATTCATAATTACTTATAGACTCTAGTGGTCATATCAAGGGTTTGACTATATAATAGTGATTGCAATTTCATAGCTCAATACAAGATTTGTTGTGAAAACAGAAGGGGAGAACCTGCGAACCAATGCAGTACATTAAACAAGAATTATCTAGGAGACATGAATTATGATGGTAGAAGTCAGGAAAAAAGCTCATCGCCCTGTACAACATCATTCCATTAAGACATGTACAGGATCAATAATAAATAAATAAAGAAAATAAAACCCACCTGCACCTCTAATCGAAACATGCTCTCATACAGAAATGGGATCACGATGGTGTGGAGACTTTGGTAGCCATTAGGTTTTGGGGTTGCAATATAATCTTTCATCTGTTACAGTGCCAATCAACTCTTTTGGGTAACCGAGGTGTGGAAGACAAATTTGAAAGTAATGCTAAGTGAGCAATACTCACAGCCCGCGGTATGGGGGTCCAAATTCCATGGACAATCCCAAGAACATGATAACATATCTGCATAGCGTAATCAAATATGAGCAAATACAAATAACTAATCAAAAAATAATTCAGTAGAAAAGAAAGCACTGAATATCAGAATATTATGAAGTAACTGAACAAATAACACAGCCCATGAACCATAACAAGACAAAAGGACCCACCTGCTGTGCACTGCATAATGGCCCAATACCAAGACATGGCTTTGGTTTTACAATGATACGGAGCTGGAAAACACATTCATAAAGACTATTTAGCTGCCAACTTCCATTGTGCTAATCCCAAAATTAACTTCTGCATACTAAAATCCGATCCACTAATTGAGAAATTAACTTAGGAAATTGATTGAGAAGTGTAGGGAAAAGAGAAAAGACCTCCACATGGTCTTTATTAGATTAGAGAAAGCATACCATAAGGTAGCTAGAGAGTTAATTTGGTGGGTGATGGAAAAGAAATGAGTTTCTAGAGAATATATTGACACGGTAACGGATATATACGAGGGAGCACTAATTACAGGAAAAGTTAACCGGGCATCTATAGGAAGAGGTACCATGGTGTATGTCTTATGTGGATGACAACTTTGATTGATGAAGCTAAAGAAGGCATCAACACAAAAGAACTTTGAAGGGATGATCTAGAATCTAAAGGTTTAAAATTAGCCAGACTAAGAATATATGGAATGCAAGTTTAGTAATAATAGAAACATAAACAAGAATTAGTTGAAATTGATAGCCAAGAAGTACCTAAAAGAGATTATTTTTTATATCATGGGTCTACAATCTATGAGAATGGAGTGATTGAGGAAGATGTCACGCATAGAATAAGAGCTAGGAGGATAAGTAAAGATGTATTTTTGGAGTCTTATGTGATCGTCACATATGCATGAAACTAAAGGGGAAGTTCTATAAGACGACTATAAGACTAGTCATGCTTTATGGGAAGGAATATTGGGTGGTCAAGAAACAATATATCCATAGAATGAGTGTGGCAAAGATAAGGATGTTGAGATGGATGAGTGGCAAGATAAGAAATGGCTGAATTCGAAATGATTGCATCCAAATGAACTTAGGGGTAGCTCCAATGGGCGATAAGATAAGGGAAAGTAGACTTAGGTGGTCCAACCATGAGCAGCGTGGACTTAGAATAGCACCACTTTGGAGGGATGATTTGGTTCAAGTGGAAGGCTCTAAAAGGAAAAGAGAAAGAGTCAAAAGGATATGGATGGAAGTAGTGCGAAGGGATATGATGACTTATGGTATGGATGAGGGTATGACCCTTGATAGAGTGCGGAATGGCGGAACATGGTTCATGCAGCTAACCCCAAATGGTTGGGATAAAGCTTAGATGATGATGATGATGATTGTAAAATCTGATCAATTTGAAAAAACAGATGATAAAATGAATGAAAACAGAGAAAGAATTAAAGAAAAACCAAACCTGTGCAATTTGGTTGACCTCGTTTATTGATCCTTTTGATTTTAGAACAGCCTTATAGATACTGCAATAACACAATGTTATACACATATGAAGATAAAAAATAATGCATATCATTAGTGCATATCATACTATACACAGATCAGTAAAGGACACAGATCGATCAGTAAAAGAGTGTACATTATGGAAAATTGTATATTTATAGTTTATTTATGAACACTAGAGTGGAGAATAAACTTATGAATAGGCCAATTCATTCCAAATCAGTCCAAGTGACAATTCATAGGGTCTAACCATAAAATAAATGATTCAAAAATGCCAAATTATACATTAAATGTTAAAAGAATTAAACGTGATTCCCAAAGTTACGTGCATACTGACACTAGCATTGCATCCAGCATGTGTCTGAAGTTTCTAGTTTTCCAGCATAAAAAGCTAGCGAGGCAAGACACATCGGTGTAAGTACTATTTTAAATAAAATAATAGAGCTTTTGATACACACACATACACAATATAATTTATCTTTTATTACATGTAAAATAAAGTGGCGGTTGCTGCTCCCTACACAAGAAATCGTTCAAGCCCACCGTGAGCAACAGCTGACTTGTTATATCACTACCGTATCCCCCCATGTCAAAACGGGTTCAAGCGGTGGCTTGTGTCGACATGCGATGCCATGCCCCACAATAAATGTCAATGTAACACTGATATTCACTGAGAAATCCAAAATATAAAACTAGTAATTTTTTATTTGTAAGATCTTTGAGGAGAAATATAGTAAAAAGAGAAAACCTACAGGTAGGAGATCATTGCTGGCAATTGGAACCATGCATGAGAGAGAGAGAGAGAGAGAGAGAGAGAGAGGATCTATAAAAATCCCAACACAAATGGAAATAAATCTCAAAGGACTGGCAAGAATCCTAGAATTCCTATAATTGAGGGTTGGATTTGATTTCAGAAATGGTCTTTGGCAAAGAAAAGATTTCAAGGAAACATGAGCCAACAATAGAAAGAAGCAGAAAAATCACCAAAAAATGGTTCTAAAAAATATTCAAGATGACGTGTTGGCTCTAAAAATATTGGTGTAAGATAACGTGTTGACTCAATTGGAAACACCAGGTGCCCTGACTGGTTGGACTGGTCAAACACCTATTTCTACCAGTTCTGGACCTACACTAGTTTTGAGACTATACAGGACTGTCAAAGGGCCTGGTCAGCAGTTTGACCAGACTGACCAGCTGGTCCAGTCTGGTCCTAATAACTCTTATTTATGGTGTAACTTGTCATATATGCACCATCATCGAGGACATGCACTAAGCCATAAAACAACCAGCAGATTAAATAATAAAGGACAGAGGCATGATCTTTGTGCGCTTCTTATTTCTTGTTAAGATCTGCAGGTAAGCTACTTGGATTACAAGGCATATCTATTAAAATGCATGTCAAAAAAAGAAAGTAACATTTGTTGTGCTAACCTGTATGGTTCTTTACAAACTGATCGCACTTCTGCTTTCACAGTCATAAGGTCCAAAAACTTGTCTTCTTCCATCTTTTTCACTAAAATTTTCTTTGCCTGAAAGAGTTTAAGATAAATTATTGACGGAACCTACAAAACCAAGAAATCAAAATCATGTAATATGAGATTGACAAGACAAGCATTACCTCTTCCACTTCTTTTTCATGCTCTGTATAAAGCTCCTGAACACGTCTCCCTAGCTTAGCATATTCAAGTGGGTTTGTATACATAAATGACAGATTCTCTAGTTCTGACTGCCAAAAAGGGAATATATGCATATGACATTAGTGCAACAAAATGCATAGCATCTAAAGGGTAGAGAGCAAAAGTTATTTTAAAACAGCAATGCCAGCACACAAGCTCTTAATCTCTAGATTTTTAACATCTCGAATTTAGCAGAAAAGCTGCATGACTTATACAATATATGATAAATAACTTTATTGACCAATATTTTAAAATAAGAATGTGAAATACCTTGTCGCATATCGTAGATAGTTTTGCCACCATCGGAACCATGGCATCTAAGAAATACTTAAAATTAAATATAAGTTATTTCCTTTGACATCTCGTCTATTTAATAGATAATTATAGCATTATAAATTGTAAATGGAGAAAAAACTCAGTAAGGTTGTTGGTTGTTATTCTTATCTGTGGAATGGGAGTTAAGCATGGTCAGGTAGGGAATTAAGAGCTCAAAAAAAACACTTCAGTAGCTAATACGAACTTGCAACATTTTTGCCCCTTAAATGGTCATTTGCTCTATGGTCATTTTTGGCATTCTTAAATGGTTATTTTCTTTTTCTCTGGATATTTCATGAGGGCTCTGAATATCTAAAAATTATGGATTTCAAGGAAACATGCCACTCTTTGCACACATGACAGTGTATTCACAAAATTAAATGTCATAGAAAGCACATCCCATAAATCATGAAAACATGTATGTACGCATTAACATATACTCCATGGACATCACAAAATTTATCTTGAAGATTGATAAGATCATATGCTTCAATGAAATAAACAATTATTTTTATACCTTGATCTGATACATGCCTAGTAGCTTTGCAAGGGGTGCAAAGACCTGCAGTGTCTCCGATGCAATGCTGTACTGCAATGTGAAATAAACGAAAAGGCCGAATTGTAAAATGGTATCACCTTTCATTGTTATAGTAAAATGGCCACAGTATGAAAGGATAAAACATGCTATAAAATCAACTGTACCTGTTTATGCAGAGGCATGTGAGAAAGGGTACGCATATTGTGTAACCTGTCAGCCAATTTGACGATAATAACACGTACCTAGACAATGAACAGGCAACAAATCTCATTCCTCGTAAGAAATCTCATTACGAGGAATACAAATCTCATTCCTCGTAAGAAATACACGTACCTAGACAATGAGCAGGCAACAAATATGCAAAAAAATGAGTGTGCGCATGCATGTGTATGCTTGGCTAGTAACTGTTCATTCAAGTGAAAAAACAATATTACCTCTTCTGTCATAGCTAAAAACATTTGTCTCAGATCCTCAGCCTTAACATCTTGCACAGACCTTTTTGTCTTTGTACACTGTAATTTACCCAGCTTGGATACCTACAGAATATCAACAGGGCATTGTGTATCTAGGTCAGATCAAATGGTTCTCCACATAATTATCAAGAAAGAAAAGTTATTTCATTTTAATCCATTAAATTTATGTACAAGTATACCTTTGTCTCTCCTTCCACAATATGACGTACAGTAAAGCCAAATTCCTCTTCAATTCTTTCAAATGTAACAACATTTGTATCTTCAACAGTGTCGTGTAACAAACCTGCCACGATAGACTCCCAATCCAATTCCTAGCCCCAGGAAAAAATAATAATCGGAGTTAGCAAGTATTATGCCAACAAGCAAAAGGACAAGACCAATCAACCCAGAGGGCCTTCATTCTTTGGTTTGCTATTTCAAAATAAAAATCATGTTTCCTGGAACATCACCACATACAAGTTCTCCAAGAATCCGAGCAACTTCAACTGGATGAATGATAAAGGGCTCTCCACTCCGCCTTTTCTGTCCATTATGAGCTTCAAAAGCCAGCTACATATACCCAAAATGCAAATTCAGAAGTGAAGCTTCCATGAGTACATTGACCTTAGTCATTTGTCATTCCATAAGCAAATTTATAGCCAAAACTTTAAGGAATTAAATAAATGAACACTCTTGAAAAGAAAACATGCCTAAGCCAAGCACCACACAATCCTGAAGACATCATACCTTCAGAGCACTATAGACCAATGCCAACTCAGCTGGAGGAAGATATGAAATAGTTGGTTTCAAATCCTGATATTACAAGCAAAGTGAATCCCAGACATACATGAATTCGTAAACAACAATGCCTCAGAAAATAGCATATTCATTTGAATAGAATAGTCATAATCATAAGGGATTCATGCATATAAGAAGTTAAATCCATAAATAAAGAAGTATAATGAACAGACATGAACACCTTAGTCTTGCATATGGTGTGTTTATTGAAATGATAAGTTTCAGCCAACTCAATAAGTTTTGCGCAATTAACGACGCGTTAGCATAATTTGGAATAACTAAAAAGTATATGCCTGCCTAAACGGAAAATCATCCTTAGGGCCTAGTGGGCGTTTCAACTGTAATAAAAAATCACAAATGGACTTATAACCTCCATGAAATGCGAGAAGTCCCAAAGTAATTCAGTCTGGTAAAAGTTATTTTTTAACTTTAATTGCCACAGCTTGATGTAACAGATGGATGGGTGCATCAGCCTGGATGGTGCCAGGGGGATTGGCCTGCTTAGTGAGGAACACCCTGCTCTTTATGACTGCAAAATTATTAAACAAAGCTAGAAGATGTTCCATTAAGTTAAGGAAGATACTACTTAGAATCGATAGTCAACATGAATTCATCAAATATCACAAATAGAAAGCTCAGTTTGCCGGGGGTCACATAAGCTTAAGCATCCATATTTAGTAATAAAAATAATATGCTTCAGGCAAGGAAGCTGAAAGTATTAAGAGCATTAAAGTAACAACTGCAACATGTAAATAAGTTTAAAAACATCCTATGTTACAGACAGAAGTTAAAACAAGGAGAAGATGAAGTTTGGTTGAAAACGGATCATACCTCCCACAATGAATCTGGAGAACTAGCATCGCAAGATTCTGAAGAAATAGAAGCCACACAGTTCAGTTTCCATCTTTTATTGACACTTGATTGTACACTTGATTTAAGAAACTCTTCAATGTAGGCCGAATGAACAACTCCCAAGTTCTCTTCACCACCCAAACAAGGGCCATCACAAGTCCAACCAGGCTACATTCACAAAAGAGCGAAAAAATTAAATGCATAATTTAGTTTAATATTAGAAGAGGCTGTAGCTGAGACAGGGTTAGATGCTAGGTGGATGGCACATTGATCTAACAAAAAAGAGTGCATAGCTATGGCATGGCCTATTTAATAAGGCCAATGTTCAAGCCAGTGAATAACAGTTTACTAATAGATTCACACTAAATAAAAAACACTGCATCATCCATATATTCAATGAGAATAGAAATCACAGCCCAGTGAATACAAGATGGCTGTCCAACATCAAAAATTCCACTACCTAACTAAACTTAGCAAATTGAGCTCCCATATCTTATGTATTCCATAGTTAGCCTTTAAAGATGGAAATGTCAAGGAAGCGGCTTCTCAGTTGGATTAATGAAGGACAGGTGGAAGTGTGGATGAGTCCTAACAGCACTAATTCAGGAGACATCCATGACGAGAAGTGCTATCTATATCCATCATTCCATTGTAACATGCTTTTATGGCAGTTACAGATAAAATGCACCTTGTTGAAGCAACTTGGGAAACCACCACAAAGGTCTATTCATGGTTTCCACAATATTCCTACAAAGCCTTGCCTTTGTAGTGTCAACCAAGAACTTGACCTTCCAATTAAATTCGCCCAAAGCACTTGTCCTATTCATGGAACAAGCACCCACATGAAGTTCTCAAGAGAGATAACCTCAGGCATAGTTTTTTGCCAACATGGATGAAAAAGATTTCGTAGAAATTACTTGAAGTTCCTATGCAGAATGTGATTTCGTAAATAGGCACACAAATCTTATGGGGCTCATCAAGTTGGTCGGGGAGGTATATTTGCCCCTCTCAATGAGCAGCACTCTAAGTTCACATTACATAAAGCTAATGTAGAAGGACCATTATGAAGTACAAAACCACACAACCAGTTTCTATAAAGCTGCCTTAAATTTCCCATATTCAGAAATGGGATCCATCTACTTAGTGGACTCCGAGGCGATAAAGCGAATTGATTGAGCCAAGAGTGACATAGATAAGCTTCTGCAAGCTATGGGATTTGAGTTTGATGGCCTGAAAGTGATATTAGGGAGCTATTTAGAAGAATGGCAGTTAGAAGAAGAGTTGCGGAGAGCTCATAAATATCTCTTGCGATGTCTTACAATAAGCATGAGAGCTCCTCTCAGCCTTCCCCTCCCCACTACCTCTTCTATCTCGGGTCTTCTATCCTAGATAAACCCCCAAAGCTATCACATAGCCCCCCACCCTCCCACAACATAAGTGTTCTGGTCTGGAATGTCAGGGGTCATGGTGACCCAAATAAGAAAATGGTGGTTCTTTGTCTGTCAAATTTATAGTCCAGATGTTTTGTGTATTATAGAAACAAAGCTAAACCTCTAAGCTTGTCATTGACCCACTGTGTCTAGGGCAGAAGGCTCTGCTAGTGGGGAGTCTTGCCGGCCCAGTGGACCTCAGGTGGTATCTCGGTCATCTGAGACCCAACCACCTTTGCAAAGGTACTGACCCACTGGGGGTCTTTTCTGCTACATGTTGGCTTTCCCCACCTATTAGACGACTTGGAATGGAAATGCGCCAAAATCTATTGCCTCAACTATCGGTCAGAGATGATTTTTACCTAGATCCAGACATAGTGTCTTCCTTGCATCCTGCTTCATAGTGCATAGGAGGTGACTTTAATGTCACTAGATGCTTCCGAGACAATCGTTAACCAGGTCTAATCATGCTCCAAGCCCCACCTCACAAAACTTGGTAGATTTCTCATCCCCCTAGAGTGGGAATACCTTTTTGATGGTGCCCTAGACCTCTGCACAAGACCATCTTAAATTATAGCCTTATCTCTTTAGAAACTGAGTCTGCCCCTAGGGCCAGCACACAGACCCTTGTGATTTGAGCAAATGTGGCTTGAGGAGGCAGAGCTGCGTCTACTTGTACCCCAGGGCCGGGGAGTTTTCAGACTCGTGAAAAAGCTAAAACTGTTAAAATCCAAGCTTCACAGTGGATTTACCATCAGTTTTCATAATCATGTAGAGGAGGACCTTCTTTGCAAATTTCATAATTTGGACCCGAATGAGGAAGCGAAAGATCTTACTCCAGGAGAAAGGACAAGAAGAATGGTGGCTAAGGTCAAGTTTATAAGATCCTTATGCAAAAAGAGTTCTACTGGTTACAGCACTCAAGGGTCGAATAGTTGAAAGAGGGGCATTGAAACACGACGTTCTTCCATAAGATAGCCAACTATCATAGGAGATCAAATTCAATTCAAAATTATTGGTGGAGACTGTATGTTCATTGAACCAATACAAGTTATCAGAATCACCATGCAGTTCTTCCAGAAATTGTTATCCGCCCAAAATCATACCAGTCCTAGACTCAGAAATATCAAATTTAGGACATTGACCAGAAAGCAGGCAGCCTCTTTGATGTGGCTAACAGAAACTAGTGAGGTAATTGTTGAATCTGAACAGGATAAGACCCCTGGCCCTGATTTGCTCCGGGTGGCCTATTTAAATAAATTCTGTGATATATTTATCCCCAACTGTGTTGCCTTTTTTCTCAGAATTCTACCATAAGGGGGTCATGAACTGTGGAGTGAACTTCACTTGCGTATTACTGTTGCCAAAGATAAAAGAAGCAGTAGAGTGAAAGATTTCATACCTATTAACCTGCTTAATAGTGTATTAAATATCGTGTTTAAAGCGTTTGCTACCACGTTCACGGAGGTGCCAAATAGTGCCATCTCTCCTAATCAAGGTGTTTTCTTTAAGGAGCACAAATTCTCGATGGCGCACTAATTACACATGAATGAATTCATTCTAGGAATCAGTAAAGGTCTCCGGTCTGGTATTTAAATTAGTCTGGGAGAAAGACTACAAGCATGTTGATTGGAGTATCTTAGACCAAGTCCTAGATTTAACAGACTTTTGGCAAAAGTGGAGGGACTAGATCTCAGGTTGCATCTCATCTGTGTACTTCTCAATCTTGGTTAATGGGAGCCCCAAGGCCTTTTGCCCCTGACTCAAGGGGTCTCCATCAATATGACCCCTTATCCCCTTTCTGTTTGCCATAATAACTGAGGTCTTCAGCAGATCCATCTTGAACATGTACACCAAAATTTTGCTCAAGGATTCAAGGATTCAAGACATCAAAAAGGGGTCTCTGCGTTTCACACTTACAATATGCCGGTGGCACATGTGTTTTGTGATATCCATCCCCAGCAGGTGCACAACCTTTGGTTGTTCCTACGACGTTTTGAATTTCCACAGGATGGCAAAGACTAAACTATTGGGCATTGGGGTTAATGGAGCTATAGCATCTAATTTGGTAAAGAGGTCGGGATATAGTGTTAACACCTTGCTCAGAAAGTACCATTGCCTTCCTTTTTGCTTGGTAAACCGAGGAAACATCAACGTGGCAGACTGTTGGAAAGATTCAAACAAAGACTGCCTCTTGGAAAAGCCACGTCCTATCCTAGGGGAAGTAACACCGAATTAAAGCAACCCTCTCGAATATTAATCTGCCAGCTATCTCTCTTTAGGATGACAATGTCAATAGTCAACAGGCTGCAGTGCTTAAAAAGAAATTTTCTTTGGTTGGGGGAAAGTGGTGAGCATAAATCCCACCTAGGGAAATGGACAAGCCCTTGAGGTCTAGGGGTCTAAACATCAAGCCCCCAAGGAATATTAGTGTAACATGGATATTGACACGAGCCTCCATGTATATAAATGTCAAAAGCGTCTTGTACTTTAGTCTAAAAAGTTGATACATCCAGACATGTTCGTACCATTATTACTTATCAATAGAATATCATGTTTTTTAGTTTACATATACAATAATCTCCCTAACCATACCACATAAGAAGTGGATCAGAAGGAGGTAGGGTAGACAATGTTATTCCCAATGACATGAGTTTAAACCCTGCAACCCCTCCACAATTTTTTATTGTTGTTTATATAGCTAGAAGTCCACAAATGTCAACATATGTCGAGGTGTTGACATGTGGCAAGTGGCTACAAACAGCACCAATCAAAGGTGAAGTGTCACAGCAATACCGAGGACACGAATAGTTTTCGATGGGGAAAAGGGTTGTGGCACTTTGCCACCCAGAAGAGTCACCAATGGAGGCAGGTGATCCTACATCAACACGGCCTCAATTAGGCTGGTTGCCTAAGGGCTCAGTAATGCAAGGATACCAGGACATGGAAAGCCCTTCTCTCAACCTACCCCCTCTTTCCAGTCATATCTGTTTCTAGGCAAAATTTGGGAATTAAATCCGATCGCGAAAGGACCATTGGCGGGGAGCGACCAGCTTGGATCTCTAGTTATCAAGTCTTGTCATGGTGGCAGTCGATCAAAGATGTTGCATTTCAATGCTTAAGAACCCTTAGGTGGTTTTATGGTATGGGCTCCAAGATTTAGTAAAGACTTTACCGACGTTGAAATCCCTAAGCTCGAGGGTTTGCTTTAGAGTTGCCGTGATACTCCTTTTGGTTGGTGCCCAATGTCAACACTTTGTGATGCGTCGTCACATGAGGACACCTGGCTATATAAAGAATAGTTAATAACTACGAAGGGGCTCTTTCGAGGTTTGAACTCTACTCAATTTGGAATATCGTCATCTACTCTATGACCTCCATATCCACTTCTTATGTGTACAAAAGAAAAATTATGTTATATAAACAAAAAAAACATAAAGGTTTATTTATAAAAGAATCATATGGATATGTCTAACCGTATCGGCTTTTCAGAACAAAGTACAAGACACCTTTGACATTTGTAGACACCTATACGTGTGCCAGCTACCATGTAACATTGTTTTACTAACCTCCCTTAACACCCAGTTTATTCCTGGCCATGGTAGGGACAGATTGGTGTGGCTTCCAACTACTTCGGGGCTCTTCAATGTAGCATCCATCTATGATGAGCTCTGACAAAATGGCTCAACCCTGGTGATTTTCAAAAAAGCCCACATAACCCCTGCACCCCCAAAGGTTCAAGTTTCCAATTTGTCAGTGGTTAACAAAAAGATCCACATCGTTGACTAGCTCCAAACGAGAGTTTTAGAGATCCCTAAACATTGTTTAATGTGCGAGGTTAGCAAGGAACCAATTGACTAGCTTTTACTAAACGGTTCAGTGGTTGGGAAATCTTAGAGCTCTATAGCTCTTTACACGTCCCATAAATTGCGTGAGGAAGATGATATATCGGTTTTCCTTGCCAAAAAGGGGAGGCAGGTCCCGTTGCATCTCTGGTCCAAAACCCACCACAAATTTTGACTATGAACACCTTATGTTTCTTATAGACCATTGTATTTTGGTCATCTTTGTACTCATAAATCTGTATATCTTTATTCATTAATATACTACAGGTAATTCCATCTTAAACCACCCGTTGGGGGGGGAAGGGGGGGAGAGGGAAGTGGGGAAGGCAGACAGTGAAAGAAGAAGAATTGAAAGGACAAAAGAGAAAGTTTGCATCACAGTGATCTCAAGGGCGTGGAGCGTATCAAGGAGGGGTTTCAGGGATATTCAGTGGTGGACCTCGAAACAAATTGAACTCTTGGGCATATAAGCCAAGACCAAGCAACTCGGACAAGTAGATCCATCCTCCTGAAGTTACAATGAAGATTAACTTTTATGGCAGTTCTCATGGAAATCCAGGGGGCCTGCAGTGATAGGTGGTCTACAGAGAAATTAGGAGGCGGGTGCAATCTCAACAATTCTCTGGCCCCATCCAAGCATGTGGCTTGAATGAGGCTGAAGCCAGGTCCGCATTACAAGGGCTTAAGATGTGTATCTCTTTTTAGTAAAGTCATCAACACTTATCAAAAATGGAAGATTTTAATCTTAGATTTAAAGTTCATGTTATTTATATCTCTTTTGTTTAAGCCATCAATCCTTTTCAAGATAAGAAAGTAAGGATGGCTTAAATGCAAATTATCAATACCTATCAAAATTTTAGTAATTGTTTGATTTCCATATTTGAAAGTCAAATACTTGCATCAAATTGCATTCCAAATATTATTTCCATGATTATCGACCACATCCGCAATGAGAACGAAGGCCTTGAAAGCCCATGTAAAATTCAAATTATTGAGATTGTACCATAGTTTCTAGCGATTGTACATATTATCATGAGCAAAACCCAGAATGCATATTATCAGCGATATTTTTTACCAAGTCAGTGCCTAAGCTAGGCTAGACCTTTTCTTACAATACATTAGCTCATACCAATAAAAGTACCCAAGCAACGTAGACTTAAGATCTGTACCAAACAAAACCATGAATTTGAGTCAAAAACAATTCGAGGATAGGAAACACAAGAAATAGACAAATAAATGATAGTACACTCCAAAGAAAGACTGGTAACAGAATCAATAGAGGGATAATCAGAAACATATGAGGTGCTTATAGAGGCATCACCATTAATTGAAGCATCCCATGAAAGTATGAAAAAACAGAGGTGGTACAAATGATAGAGGACGTAAAATGCTATTTCAGCAAAAATTATTTTACACGTATAGCGTATTGCAGAACATGCAAATCCTGATGATATACCGAAGGAACAGCAAATGATACAAGGCTTGAAGGGCAAGTTCACTTGAAAATCCTTTTCAATGTTGAACAGGAAAAAATTCTTCGAATCAAAGAAGCGAGAAAACTGAACGAGCACTGTATAGTAACAGTAACTTAAGACAACAAAAAAGTTTCGACTCTCAATGTCATCAGCATATTGGTCAAAACCCAAATTCTTGCCGCACAGCACAAGTACAGTATGGATTTCTCATATTTCAGCTGCCGCGAGAGCATCTCCTTGTTTATCATCCATTTATTTCCCTAATCTCCTTGTTTTATCATCCATTGTATTCCCCAACAACAATCACAGACAATCTCCCAGTCAATTGAACCATTTATGATCCCCAACAACATATTCAATATAGATTCCCAAAATTCTGACCAATCCCAGTAGACTGTATCCAACTTCATTTAAGCAATCAAATACATAGAAATGGCAGTCATAATGCAAAAAGCCAGAGGCAGCAATCTATCAACGGCATCAGACCCTATCAGTATCTTCGCCAAAAACTATGATCAATTATTCAAAAGCAGCACTTTTTTTTTGTCGCAAAATGATTAAAAAAATTAAAATAACAACTTCATATGTGCTTAATTGAAAAACATAAATAATTATTATTACAAAACACATTCGCCTGAATAATTTTTCGAAAAATAAAGTTGCATAAGAAATTACTTAAAAACACAATCCATTCATGAGAACGGCAATTCATGAGGCAATTCATGAGAACGGCAAAAGGATACGAGCTTACTGGTCTTGCATGTTGCATTGCTTTCCTTCTTGCCCTATGCCGATCATGCAATGAGCATTGAGGTTGGGTTGTACTAGCAAAAAACCCACTCAAAACCCTTGTAGCTTTCCATGAACAAGACAACACACTGCACTCAAATCTCCCATTCCCATCAGCTCGTACGAGTTTGCACAGATTCACACATTCCACAGGGACTACATTTGAGCAAGAATTCACCCAATTAATAAACCAAACTCATGACAGCAGCAAATTTGAGGCTGGAGAGAAGAACCCAAGAAAACTTAAAACTAATAAAGAAGAACCGAAGAAAACTTAAAACTAATAAAGAAGACCCAAAAAGAAAATGAACAAAAGAGGGAGAAAATAGTTTCCAAATACTGGATAATAGAATGCTCTGGTTTTGTATTGCTCACCTGACATGGAGAATGTCGAGGCCATACCTTATCCAAGAATTCGACATACCTTACAATCCGTAACATAATATAGCTGAAGCCGAACAGAGAAAAAATAACAAAATTAATAAGAATGCTTTCCGCCAAAGATTCAGTAGAGTTCTTATCGTTTCAACAAAAAAACAATCAGATAATTCAACAGAATCTGAATAAAGTCAGCAAATGCTTCAAAGAATTTATAAAAGAACAAATAAATATGAAATGATCAGACCCACCATTGGAGCAGTCATTGACTGGATTAAAACCTTTATAAAACGTTGAATTTACAGAATCAGTACCACTTTTTTTCTTTTTTGCTTTTTTTCACTAGAAACCGATAAAGTGGGAATTTCCAGGAGTTCAGCACAATGAAATACCCAGGTTACATAAATAAATGAAACTGAGAGTGAGACAGAAGAGAGACAGAGAGAGAGAGATAGAGAGAGAGAGATAGAGAGAGTGAGTGAGAGAGAGAGAGAGAGAGGGAGAGAGAGAGGATTAAGGGATTATCTTTTAATTGTAAAAATAAAACAAGGGTGAGGAGAAAAGATAACGAGGAAGGGGGGAGAGAGCAGGGGTCGAGCGCAGGCCACACACCAATGGTAGATATTTTCCTTTTTGGGGTGAAATGTCTATAATTAAGCCATTTGAAATTGTATTTTATGCATAAGAAAGATACCCAAGTTATTCCCAATGGATCTACCCTAAAAAAAAAAAAAACCCAAGTATCAACAATTAATTTCACTTTTTTATTATTTTTCAATATTTGTTTTTCTCAAAAATTTTAAATTTTTTTTCCAGTTCTCCCAGCTGGATTACCGATCCATTTGTCTTGGACCGGTTTTTTCGACATCTCAAAATATTTTATTTTTAATTTTTTATATACAAATTGTACGACGATGAAATTTGGTACATGTCATCTTCTCATTGAAGCATGCATATAACAAATATTAAAAATAATTTTTTGATAAAATATAATGACCATAATACTTCTTGAATCTTTTAAAAGTATTTTAGTCATTTTATTTTATTAAAAATATTTTTTTTATTTTTCGTTAATACGAGTTTAATAGAGGATTGAACGTACAAAATTTAGTGTCAAAATAATTTATAGAAAAAATTAAAAATAACATAATGTAGAGACATGGCATTGTGATTTGGAACAATCTTAGCCGTCCATTCAGAATGGACAGTCGGATAAAAACATGTATATAAGTTTTATGTTATGAGGGAAACAAAGAAAGTTTTCCTATATACAAAAGTTTGCGCAAACATACTAAAAAAACAAAAAAAAATCAAATGTACCCAACCTATGAACTATTTAATATTTTATTATTTTTCAGAATTCAAACTCATAAATATTTTGATGGGATTTTTAAAATTAAATTAAAAATATAAAATGCGAAATGGTTCACGTATTTTTTTGTACATTTCTCAAGAAACTATTTGTAACACTAAAATCTTATTTGGTAACTGAGAAAACAAGAGAAAAATATTTGTTTTATCAAGGACCATGTTATCCCGTGATTCATAATAGAGGCGCATGGAAACTACAAGGTCACCATGCATTTCTCCACATTTCTACGATTTTCTTTTAGTTTGGGGAAAATTGCCGTCTCCCTTTTTAATCTTTCTTTGCCGAGGCTCTAGAGCGAAAAAGAAAAGTTTGACCCCTGCATTCCTCTTTTATTTCTCTACCCTCACGATCTCTCTCCCTTTTTAATCTTTTTTAGCTCAAGCTCTATACCGCAGTTTTTCGATTTTAACAGGCTAGCTTCTAGCCACAATTTTCTAATTCGACCTTTTTCTCACACTTGTAGCTTCTCATAAATTCTCGAAAAAAACAACTTTCTCAGTTACTAAACAGGTCAAAGTTCGCCCCTCCATGTGTATCCGCTTATGCATTAGTAGTGACTTTGTATCTCAAGTTGCTCCAGGATATCATCTAAAACTTTGCACAATTGCACACTTCTCATGAGCATGAGCACAAGAGAGTGGCCTCTTAAGGCACTTGAGAAGTCCTCCATCCTTCCCTGTCCATGATTGCCTCTTGAACTGTCATAAAAAATGGCAGAGGTACATCTAGGAGGCTTACTCTTGATTAAGACGTGTGGTAGGGCTATTTTGGCAGCCCTACCCTTGCATGAGAAGTGTGATAGGGATATTTCTTCGAACTGAACCTAAAATTCTGCCACCACAAATTCGAAAAGTCCTTCCTGTACTTTGCCCGAGAGATGATAGTAGTCATACCGTGAGAGTGAGAGTCGGTTCGGGTATCTCAAAAAGTCACATTGCATTGTAACCATACAGGCCACGAAGCGTAGAGAAGGATTGGCATTCTTCAGAGTATGAGCCTATTTTTAGGAGTGGTGGGATTGGCACTGAGAGATGAGAGAGCCCCGGATGGGGCATTACCCCTTGTAGGTCAAAGAAACGTAACGCAACAAACCAAGTACTAGAAGGGCAATCCAAAAAGAGTTGATCGATTTGATTCTGTATCCTGCTTACAAGTAATGCAACTATTCATGATAAGTCTACATTTAAGATAACCAATAGTCAGAATTGCAAAGGACTGTCAAGAGAAAGGCTCAAGTTTTTTGAGACCTGTAAAGATCCATACAATATGAACCATAAAGTTTTTGAGGTACCATTGCCAAGGTCCAGTTATTAGACGTCGCTAATAAGTCAGTGATAGAACTTGAGTAAATCATACTTAATATCTGTCCTGGTCTCTCGGTTAACGTCATCGGATATGTCCATTCTGGGCCATCCTCTAACGCTACTACTAAGAAATTTGGTAAGGCCACAATTGCAAATAGCTTGAAGTGCATCAAACTGAGAAGACAGTCCAGTAAATGTCCTGCAATTTCCTACAAACATCCTCCTATAGCTAATGAACATGCAATTTCCTACAAGCATCCTCCTATAGCTAATGAACATGCAATTTCCTACAAACATCCTCCTATAGCTAATGAACATGGGCCAACATCTGTGTAATGCTCTCCACACCCCATCGACCTTTGCGGTACCGGCGTGTTATCGTACAAGTACGCTTTTGTCATCAATCCGCAAGTAGGATGGCTCTAGGATAGACATCCACCACAACATGGCAATTAGTAGCAGATTCATATCCCTTGACTTTCTAACATGATGTGATTCCTTTGGTCTGCAAATATCCTCCCATTTGACTAGGTGATACTTCATGTTCTCATCTAAATCCTCCCCACTAAAAGCGCTTCATAGGACCTTCAAAAGCCCCAAGAGACACTTGTCGGGCTGGGGAAATTCTACATAAAATAGATTGGGAAGTGTGTGAGGAAGACTTAATTAAGGTAAAAGACATTTACGCTTCCAATAATCAAGCTCCCTTTAGGAATGGACTCAAGGCCAAGTGGTCAGCATGTCAATGTGCCACAACACGACTTCTTAAATTCAATTCCTATCACGGGTAGGAGACCCATCCCGACTGAACTACCCAAAAGAAAAAAGATGAGGATTCCTTTAAAAGTTATCAATGAGACATGCTGAAAAATACCGGTAGCCCCAAATGCTTTAAAGCCCTTGTGTCGAACAGTTGACTAGTTGGTTATGCAGAAACAAGATGATGGGTTTGAAAACTAAAAAAGAAAAATGCCCAAGCCCTTTTTTTTTATTTTTTTCATTTATTAGGTCATTCAAGAGCTTGAGCTTTTTTCTTTCTTTCTTTTTCTTTCTTTTTTTTTTTTTTTTGGGAATGATAACTTGGACGTTGTCGAAATGGAATTCAAGATGTCACATTGTGGAATTTTAGCTTTGTGATAATTTTGAAAGCCACTACAAGAAATGTAGCCAAATAAATATGCAGAAACATCACATAAGTTTTAAATTTTCAATTATGAAATGGAAAAATTGGTTCTAAAATTTATGTCAGTTTATTATCAGTCATTTATTGGAGCGTCAAATTTCTAGCTGTAGAGCCCATACTTGCTGAATTTACAAAAAAAAAGCATTATAAAAATGGAAAAATTGTTTCTAAAATTTAAGTCAGTTTATTATCAGTCATGTATTTGGGCCTCGAATTTCTATGCTGTACAACCTATACTTGCTGAATTTACAAAAAAGTGCATCCAAGGCTGTGTTTATCTCGTCAAAACATTTAAGAATTAATATTAATTTATGAGCATCATCATAATTTTATGTAAAATCATCACCTCTTCGTGTTCCACTAAAAAATAGATTTGGAAATGGATGGCCAAAACAAGCTGCACATTCCTCCTGTTTGTTCAAATCTGATTTTTTTTTTGGGTAAGTTTGTTCAAATCTGTTGACTAAGAAAAAGGAGTGCTCTTTTTTCCTCTTACCTGTATCACGTGATGTGCACCTAAATCTGAAGTGTATAAATATTGAATGGACGGCTCACATGATTTCAATGAAAGAGTTGGATAACTTTATTGAAGATTGAAAAATCAAAGGCAAAAATTCAAAACTCATACGTAAGTTGGATGTTGCCTAAAACAAATGAAGCACATGAGATAGGCATCAGTGATTCAATGGCATTCTTTAGGACGATGCAGTAAATACGTTCTATAAGTGTTACTGTCTAAACAAAAATAAAAAATACGTTCTATAAGTGTCTGACTCACGTTCTATAAGCGTTCCTTTCAAAAAAGAAAAAAACAAAAATGTTATGTAAGGGTTTGACTCGGCCGAATCCACTCGGACTTAGTGAGGCAAGTTGGGGCCAAGTAAAACTAAAACATTAAAAAATCTAAGAAAAATAGAAATGACCAGCATATTGTTTATAAATGATTTTTTAGATTATTTTGATAGTTTTTAGGATGATTTGGTATCTTTTATATATTTTTTTTCTTTATTTTTTTGAAATTTTACTGATACAAATCAAAATTTTCAATAATCCATGATTTTATAGTTTTTTCCAACTTCCGTAGCCTTCTAACGATTTCTATAACTCTAAATACTTTTCCTATTTTAATTTTTTAATAATTTTTTGTATTTTTTGCATTCTAAAGGCATGTGCATAACTTGTCAAGTCCACTCGGATTCGGCCGAGTACCTTGGCCGAGGCAATTTCCATAACACTTAGTTCTATTTTAAAAAAGAAAAAATAGTGACATCAAGATTTAGGTTTTAATCCCAATTTTGTACATGCAATATCATTATAATTTAAGTTTTGGGAAAGCTTTCTATGTTCTCCTACTACATAGAAGTTCTATGTTCCCTTTATCCAACCGTCCATTTTTTAATGGAGGGCTAAGATTGCCCCAATCACAATGTCACGTCTCTATATTGTTTTATTTTTAATTTTTTTTCTATAAACTGTTTTGACACCAAAATTTAGATGTCCATTCCTATATTAAACTAGCACTAACAAAAAATATTTTCAATAAAATAAAATAACCAAAATACCACTAAAAGTTTCAAGGGGTATTTTAGTCATTATTTTTTATCATTATTTTTTATCATTATTTTTTATCAAAAAATTACTGTTAATATTTTTTATAGGTGTGTGCGTCCCAATGAGAAGATGGCATATACCAAATTTCATATTCAAAAAAATTGTATTAAACAAGACTAAAAATAAAATACTTTGAGATGTCGGATCTAAGATCAAACGGTAAGTGGCTCTCTTGACAAAAAATGAATGGCTGGATGGTAGGAGGAACATAAAACTTCTATGGTGTAGGGGGAACATACAAAGCTTTGCCATGAGTTATTATTAGATTACGTCCAACGATCATGATACAGATAGCCTTTGTCCATCTAGTTCAAAGAAACTAGGGTTTTTTTCAAAAAAAAAATCATGGGCTTTTTCAAAAAACTTTCATGGGCTTTTTCATCCATTCAAGAGATTTGCTTGCTTGGGGATAAGCAACTGACCCTATGGCCTCCAAATGGGGAAGGGCGAACTATTGTAGCAATCTGAGCGGGCAAAATGATTTCCCTTTGTATTGGGCCGAGGCTCTAAACCATCAAAGTAAGACGCACCTTTAAATAGTATCGAAAAGATATTGTTTTAATATTGGAACTCTTTGTGATGATCGGAAAATTTATTTTTATCTCTAATTATAAAATTTAAAGCTTCAAAAATAGTGTAGATCGAGCAGATCTATGAACACTTGTACATCTTGAAAATTAACGGTCCAAAAATGCATTACAAGATGCACTATTTCCAAAACTTGAAATCTTTTTTTTTTCAAATCCATACATCTTGAGGTTAGATAATCAATTTGAGAATTTTTTAGCATGGAAACAACCTCTTCTAGTGAACCTCTTCTAGTGAATGTTTGAGGTGCGCCTTAATATGATGGTTTAGAGCGTCGCCCTTACATAAATTTTTCCTTTAGGTAAATTTGCTTTGGGCTTTAAATATTTCTTGTACTTTTGAAAGTTTAAGCCTGCAATAAAAGCATAAATTATAGGGCAATGATTTCGTGCAACGGTTGTATCATAGTATAATATAAAGACACTTCTGAAAAACCATGTTTGTCGTATTTGTGTGACCCAAAATTTTACACACACACTCTCTTCATTACAATAATCAATCCCAAAAAAAAAAGGTTCAATTTGAACCCTAGATATAGTCAAAATGAGTCTCCTCCAAAGAAGAATCTAGACCATTCATTTGGTGAATTTCAAAATCTTAGCCTTTATAAACTCAAAATCATTTTTTTATTTTTTTGCACATTGTTCATCTAATGGTAATCAAGCCATCCAAAAAATTGGAAATAAAAAAATCTTTCTAAGGCATAGATCTAAGCATCTCATAAAAATTAACGGCCTATGTTAATTGGGCTAAAAAAAATACATTCTAGGTTATGTTTTCAATTTTTTCTTTTTTGTGATTGTTCATTAGAATGAAAAGAGCCTATATTTTTAAATTTGGATCAAACAAATGGCCATAACATGGTTTTTAAACGTTGTTGTATCATATTACTGTACAACCATTGCATGAAATCATTGCCCTAAATTATATATAGTTATCTATGTAAGGGAGAAAAAAATGGGTGTGATTTATTAATTTCTCTCTTGTCTTATATTTTCCCCCAAATTTCTTAGGGCCTATAGTTTTCTTTTTCTTTTCTTTTTTAATGCTCATCTCTATGTATTTTGATAAGGGTGTAGTTTCCATATGGACGCCTCCATAGGTGTAGAGGTACGGTGCCCTTCAAATTTTATCATGGTAAAAAATTTTGATGTAAAATGTTATTAGGATTACCTCAAATTTTATTTTTATATCTAATTATAAAATTTTAAATTTCAAAAATGGTTAAAATCAAGTAGATCTATAAACATATGAAAATCTTTAAAATTGATGGTGTAGATAATATGTTGTAAAATGCACTATTTCTAAGACTTAAAATCTTTTTATTTTTCATAGTCATACATCTCGATGTCGAGATAATCAATCAAAGGATTTTTCAACATAAAAACTACATTTTTCGATGGAATTTTTAGGGGCATCCGTAGTTCTACATTATAAGGTAGCATCCTTATATAAACTTTTTCCTTTTGATAATGGGGGTAGCACAAAGAAATCATATTTTACATTCAAAAATTTAAAATTGTCTTATATATGTCATATTTTATACTCAAGTCCCAGCTTGTGAGGACAAAAAGTGTATTTTTTTTTTTTTTTTTTTTTTTTTATACATTAGATTGAGCTCAAATTTAATATGTTCATACTTTTCAACATCATACACATATACAAATATTTAAAAATAACTCAAAAATAATAAATAACCAAAATATTTCTACAATACTCAGGGCTATCTTGGTAATTTTATTTATTTTATTTTATTTTTAATATTTTTACAAGTATGCGATGATAATAAGTATCATACCAAATTTGAGTTTAATCAGATGTATAGACAAAAAAATAAACTTAAAGTACACTATATGCTTTACAAAAGTTGGAATTAAATATAAAATATGAAATGTATAACAATATTTTTTAATTTTAAAAACAAAACGAGACTTTTTATGTAAATTTCCCTTCGATAATTTGGCCCCACTTCAATCACCCTAAGCAATACCCTTACTTGTGTTGGGTTAGAAACCAGGATCAAGAGTTTTTAAAGACAATACCATGTTGGGTTTGGAAGCTTAAACAAGCACTATTTTAGGAATTTTTTTATTGGAGTAACTTGTGTAACAAAAATACTAAGAACTCCCTTAATAGTATGTCCAAACCAGAAGAGGGGCACTTTTGGGCATTTTCCAATAAACTAGTTGAAAATACATAAAATGAAATACGTTTCAAGACAGTAACCATTATGTTAAATTAGTTGATTTAAACAACTTCATTGGTTTTTTTGGGGGTGATTTGAAAATTTTGATGATATTTTCCAACGTTTAGTATTCAGCTTATATGAAAAAAAGAGAAGATAAAAATTCAAAAAACTATAATAATAATATGGAAGGAATTTAAATAAAAACAAAAAGGCCATTTTATTGAAATTAAATAAACACTAACTATTAACTAATCTTAATTACACAATGTCAAATCAATAGCTATTTTGTTATAAGTTACTTAATATAAGTTTATAAATGAAAATTTTATGAAATTACTTATGAAAGATGCACTATTTAACATTTTTATAGGTTTGCAAATATTCCAACCCATACTCATGCATCTTTTCATGAGTATTTTAAAATAAAATCAACTAATATAAATAAAATATTAAATAGTTCATTTTTCATGAGTATTTTGATAAGGACCCGGTTTCTATGCGGACAAGCCCGCATATGTAGAAATGCGGGCCTCAAAATAAAACTACATTGGGACCGTTAGTTTCTATTGTTTTTAGATGAAATACCTATTTGCATCCATCTTTAAGAGGGATGCTTTACACTTTTTGGACCACATATGTAGAAATGCGGTCTAGCCCGTTAGGTTACAGCCTCCTAGATAAGGTAGCTTTAATGTTGAAAAACCTTGAATAAAAAATCCATCGAAAAACTCACGTTTTGGACCGCATATGTAAAAACCCTCTTTAAAACTATCAATCAAATGTAGTTTTATGTAGTTTTAAAGAGGGTTTTTACATATACGGTCCAAAAAGTGTACTTTTAATGTTGAAAAAATCCATTAAAGGTGTAAACTACCTTGTATGGAAACTAACAGCCCTTCTCCTTAAGCCAAGCAATTTTTAAACGAAAAGGTTTATAGCCTCCTAGACAAACTTTAGAAGTAAGCAGCATCGGAGTACGGTCCGAAGAGAGTATGAGAATGGCTCTAATCGAAGCAAGAGGGAAACAATCACTCCATTCAAGCGCCACTAAGAATCTATCAATTTTAACCGTTAGTTTCTATTGTTTTTAGATGAAATACCTACTTGCATTTGTCTTTAAAAGGGATGCTTTACACATTTTGGACGGCATGTATAGAAATATGGTCCAGCCCGCATCAAACAATTGTCCTTTTGATAAATTTCTCCTCATTTGAAAATATAGAAAAAATAGAGTTCTACTTTTTCTACCATCTGTCCCCAACCGTCTTAGAGAACTTGCACCAAAATTTATTATGCCGTCGGGGTTTGTCAAGTTGCGTGTGAGAAGATGCAAACGGGTGGCCAATCACACGCTGTGATTGTAATGCTAAATTCCAAGCACTCTCTCACCGCACTTTCGCACCTCAATTTCTGTAATTTACTTTTTCTCTTGGCAAAAGGAAAATGTCCAATTCTTTTGAGAAATTTAAGTGGAGATCCTTTTCAGACCTTTTTTTATTCCAACTTTGCTGTTGGTTAGATGTTGTAAATGTTGCACTAGTTTTTATTTATTTATTTATTGTATTTTTTTTCTTTAGGGCAATCTGAAGCCTCAAATATTCACTCACTCATTTTTAGGGCATTCAGATAATTTTTTGACAAGTTTAGAGCATTATGATATTAGAAACATCAAAGTGACTACTTTGTATTTTTTATTTTTTGAAATATATCAGTCCAAACTTAAAAAAAATGAGCTGGTCCGAAATCTCTAACATCATACCGCCCCTTTTTTTTTTAAGTGTGGACTAAGGTTGGAGACATTGGACCAGTATAAAAAAAAATACAAAATATGGGATGATCCGATGGATATCTGACCACCTTAAAAATGATTCGGTCCAATATTTGAGGCATCATACTTCCTTTGAAACATAAATAAATAAAAGTAGTATGATATTTGCTACATTGAACTAGTGACAAAATTAGAATAAAAAAGATGAAAAAGTGGGACCTCCCCATAAAATTCTTAAAAATTTGTACCGTAATAAAGCTATTAAGTTCCCAAGGGAACATTCCCTTCATTTTTAAAAAAATTTCTAGCCTGTCAGATTGGCCAGCACATACCCAAAATTGGTGCTTGTATTGTCCTTTATATAGAAATTTTTAAAAAGAGAGGAACTCTTTTAAGAAAAATAAATGTGCCCACACTATTTTGTGTTGGTTCGTTCATTGTATATATATATAATGGTAATACAATTGTATAATACACCATTTCTTATCTTGTTACATGTAATATATATTTTCTTATCTTGTTACATTATCATCTGAAAAGGAAATGACAATATTTCTATTGTGGCCTTTCCAACAACTGGAATTGGATATTGTTTCTATTACTCCCCCACAAACTCGGCTAAGGTGGCATTTGAAGCCCGAGTTTGAAGCAAATATATCGAAAAATCTCTCGTGACAAATGCTTGGTGAAGATATCGACTACTTGATTGCAAGAGGAAACAAAACGAGTGATAAGTAATCCAAGAGCAACATTTTCACACGCAAAATGATAGTCTAACTCAATGGGTTTTATCTGTACATGAAAACATGATTAACTGTCATATAAAAAACACTTATATTGTCACAAAAAAGTGTTGGAAGCTGAGAAAGAGGCAACCCAAATTATTATTTCTAGTTTTTTAAATTTATTTATATTCATGATCTCCATGCTAGAGATTATATGTCCTTAAAAATTAAGTCTTAAAATCCCTTTCAAAAATCTCGACATATGGGGATTTGGCCGCATAGAAACCGGGTATATATATATATATATAGGTTTTGTTAGCCTACACCACTTGGTGGTGTAGACCCTTAAAGTCTTCAACATTTTTTGACACTAAAATACCCTTGAAGTGGAATACAAAATTTTTCAAGTAAGACTATTTTTGGTTATTTAGAATGGTAGAATGAATATTTTTATAAGCAAATAGTGGTATTCATTAGTAGTTAAAAATAATTAATGCATCTTGTGGGTGATGTTACACATCATATCGGTGATATCATTATCCACTATTGTTAATAAATGCTTTTATTTTAATTAAAAAAATTTAATTTACCTTTGGCTAATTATTTAAAATACCCCTAAACAAAACGTTACTATACTATAGGATAAGAGTATCTAAATGTCTAAAAATGTTGAACACTTTAAAGGTCTATACCACAAGTGATATAGCCTAATATATATATATATATATATATATATATATATATATATATATATATATATATATATATATATATATATATATATATATATATATATATATATATATATGATCTTATGAGACCCTCTCACACCTATGTATGTAGGACCTCAAGGGATCACTATTAAATTTGACACAGATCTCTTAAAACGTCAAGTCCTACACCCATGTGATAATTCTTTTAGAGATCTGTGCCAAATTTAATAGTGATATTTTAGAGTTTTACATACATGGGTGTGAGACCCTCACACACTCATATATGTAGGACCCCAAAAAATCATCATTAATGATTAATGATCGTATAAAGCTCTCCCACATTTATGTATGTAAGATCTCAAATGATCATCATCAAATTTGAAATAAAATTTATGGTTGAATGGAAAGTTGTAAAGTTAAATGTTTGAAGACTTGCACCGAAAAGTTAGCGGAAAACATGTATGGAAACTTAGAACCTTTTTTCCAAGGAAAAAGGATAATCATGCACAAACCAATCATACCATCCTCAAATATTAATATCTTTTTCCTTTTTTAGATTTGACAAAGGGATATTCGTGCTTCAATAAATGGCACTTCGTATATTCTTCTTCTTTTCTATGTTTACACTAGCATCCCATGTGAATTCTTAATGCCAAACAATCTTGTACTCAAGTCGTGGAGGATCTCATCACCGTGTAATTGTGGTGAAGCCCCGGACTCACTGCTTGATCAATGGACACCAGGATCCCACCATCATCAAATTTGGGTCCCCTTGTCCCTTGCTCCACTGGTGGGCCGGCAGCCTCACCACCATAACACGGTTTAAATCAGCACGTTTCTATTGGAAATTTTTAGACGTTAGACATTAAATTAAATGAGCACATGCATATGCACATGAAACAAAATGAAGGAAAAACAAACTCAACCCACCAAATATCTTTTTTTCTTTTTCTTTTTTTTACAAGTATTCATGAAACTTTTTATTCCTCATCAATGGGTTTACAACAATTTACTTACAATATGGGAAATTCTAATTTCGGGAAAAGAAACACCACTTTTTGCCAATAAATCAGCGTTAAAAGAGATAATCGAGAACCAACCAAATCCATCACTTCCAACTAAAGAAATCCCAACAACCATAGCACTCGTTCTTTATTACACCACTGAATATCTTTAACGTCCGGTAACTATGATTATGGAGTTAAAGGTTTGGCTTTTTTGGAGCGCTGGTTTAGCAGTAGATATATCGGTTCAAGAGGATAAAGGGTCGGAACTCTGTAAGGGTTTTTCGAAAAGCTCAAACAAGTTGAGCGAGTCTTTTTTCCTTTCGGCTTAGCTATAGATATTTCAGTTTGAGAGAGAAATAAGGGGTTCATACCAGTATCTCAAAATTTGATCGGGCGAGCACATCATTTGCCCACTTATTTATATTGGATCACTCGATTGGAAATTTTAATCAAGTTTAGATTGGTTTGAATCAGTGTCTTAAGAAAATATAAGAAAATAACTAAAAGAAATATAAAATTAAAATAGACGCTTATGCGATGGAGCTTTAGAAGGGACTTAAAAAACATTATATCAGTTTAAAAAAGACAAAAACAAAAGTATAAGAGAGATTTTTTTGGAGGAAGTGGCCTAAGAATCGTACTATCTTAGAACTGGTTTAAAGTCAATCAGTCAACATTTAGGTCAATAATTTGGATTGAAATAGCCAAATTTTAAAGCCCTGAAATTGGTCTCAAACCGCGCCACGGTCATTTCACTCTGAGCCGTCCGTTGCCAGCCCTACTACCACGCGCACTACCATTATTATCATTTTGAGTAGGTTCAACTAGTCCCTTTTCACTTCATTCAGCCGCTCACTTATACTCATCGACCTTCTTATTATCTATTAGTATCAAAGGACGAAAAATATCATCTTGAGATAGCGCTCAAGCGTACCCGAAAACAAAAAAGAATCGAGCCATATATTTCAGAATTTGTAGTATCTTTTTGCCCTGTTTTCACCCAAACAATTTTCCAACAATTCATAGCCTCTTTGGCCCAGTCCAGGCCTATGCATAAGCTAGCCTTTTGTGAACTACGGCCACTGCAGGGCTGGGCCCGTTGCCAGCCCTACAACATTTCTTAATTATATTTGATGCTAAAATTTCAAGAAACCATCCTTGTATAACTCTATTTAAAGGACCCGGTTTCTATGTAGCCATGCCCACATATGTCGAAATACGGGCCTATTAATAAATTTATTCTTGAGATGGATTTTTGTACTTAATTTTTAAGGACATGTAATCTCTAACATGAAGATCATGAATATGAAAAAATAAATAAATTTTTAAAATTAAAAATAATAATTCTAATAAAAAAATATTTAAACAGTTAATTTTCCATTATTTTTAGATGAAACACCCACTTGCATCTATATTGTTTAAGAGGGGTGCTTTACGCTTTTCAGACCGCATAATCATGCGATCCAGCCCGCATAAAACAAATTTCCCTATTTAAATGCACGAGTCACCGGTGCAAAGTGCCACGAATGATGTAATTTAACCGACCATGCACCCAACTCAATTTGTTTTCGTTTTGGTTGGCCTCATACCCTTTCTTATCTTTCATTTTATTTACTGCACTTGAGCGCCATATGTGCGATTTATCGATTAACACCAAGAAAGCATAGGTTTAAAGGCATTTGACTCAATATATTTTTTTGAAAATTGGAGTTGACTAAATATAAAAGAGTCATGCAAAGAGTGTCCACCAACGTTAGTGGCTCTTATTTTCGAGAGCTTCACGTTTTATTTTAGGAGGAGGTTTGTATAAGGGTGAGGTTTTAAACAATCAAATTAAGACAACACCTCAAAAATTGACTAGAAGAGATCGTTTTGATACTAAAAAACCCCGAATTCGACTATCTTGACCTTAAGTTGTATGGATATGTGAGAAACTAGATTTTAAGCATTGAAAATAATACATCTTGCAGTGTATTATTTAGCTCATCAATTTTCAAGATTTTTAAGTGTTCATAGATTTGGTCGATCTACATTATTTTTTAATCTTTAAATTCTATAATTGAAAATAAAATAAAATTTCGAGCTATCTTAGAGATTTATAATACTGAAACAATGTTCTTCTGCACTATTTGAAGGTGCGTCACATTTATTGTTTAGAGTCTCAACCTCGTAGAAACCGCACCCTTTATTCAATGGTAAATGGAAGTAGGGGTAAGTCATGACTCCAATAGTCATACACGTGTTGTAGGCCGGCATTTGGTCCACAATGAAGATAAGGTGTATCGTTGAAATGGCCTCCCTCTTTTTTTATGGATCATGAATCTCTCTTGCGTTGAAGAGGCTAGGCAGGATTTACATTTGGGTTACTCTTTTTAGGGGAATTATAAGACCGAATTTGAACAATGGACTTTCTTTTCTTTCTTTGTTTTTGTTTTTCTTTTTTTTTTTTTGACAAAGTTGCATAGGAATGAAACTTGAGACCCGAGCCCAATTCCGCAATAGACTATGGACGATTTTTTAGCCTTACTTATTCTTATTTCAAAGAAAAGAAAGACCAAACCCATATTCTCATAACATAAAGAAATAATAATTTACTCTTCTTTCCTTCTTGTTTTTACTTTTATATAGGGGATTACGGGGATGTATTTTGACTGAAGATAAATACGAAGAAACCTAAACTTTCTGGAGTAGGCTGTGAATAGGAGAGGATCTGGCTAAATTTGTAGGAAATGAGGTCGACTCCTTGCCATGCAAGTACTTTCACAGACCTTTTGTAGAAAATAGGGTGCCATAGTTTTGCCTGGTTTCTAGCGGTTTCACATTTATGACGTAAGTTTGATCTTTCATCATCATTATCAAAGTTTTTTTTCCAACTATTTGAGGTCAGTGTGGGTTGGATTTTATGTTTTTTTTTCCAAACTGGTAACATTTAACGTAAGTTGGACCTTTAGAAGGCAAAATTTCTTGTTTTGGGAAGAAAGATTATTTTGATATTATCCATATTATCAAGTCTTCTTGTTTGCTTCAAAATTTCTTCATCCGTCAATAAATTTGAATAGATTTTTTAGGGGAGAGCTTTGAAGTTGAGAAAAAAAAAAGTACTACTTAACAAACTGGGAAAAGATTTTGCCACGAGAAGCAAAGGGGTATTGGAATGAGGAAATTAAATGTCATGAAGCACTCCTAGTGAAATGGTGGTAGAGATCCTCGAATGGAAAAGCACCTATGGAGAGGGTAATTGCAAGTAAATATGGGACCTTAAGTAAGTGAACATGGACTTAGTAGCCCAAGCTTTAAGACCCAAGACCATAATTTGGAAGGGGAATGATCAGCGCAAGCCCTTGTTTATTAGGGCATGATTGGTAAGTGTGAAAATATATTTATGAAAGTATTTCCATATGTAAGAACTCCTCTATGTGGTTAATTATGTAAGTCTTTTCACATCAATTGTTCCCAATGCATTTTTTCAAACTAATTGGTGTGAAAAAAGTTACACACCTAATGAAAGATTCGCAAGGACAACAAACCCCTGAGCCAGGATTAATGAAATGTTGTTGAAGAGGGGAGAGAGCTAACCCACAATCCAAACACACATAAATCCCACATAAAAGTTACCAAATATTTGAAATGAAAGTGGGCAAACATTTGTCCATTCCTCACAACACTGAGGGAGAAATATACAAAGAAAGCTTCTCTCAATGTAGCCTAAGATGTGAAGATTACCTCTATCACATCTGGTAATGCATCTTATCTACAAAAAAAAAAAACTTGAAAACAATTTTCTTGTTAAGATTGTACCTAGTTAATAGAAACAAAATTCAAGTTTTTGGAAAGGCCACAGTAGAAATATTAATTTTTTTTTTAAAAGAGAATGTAACAAAATAGAAAAATGTATATTGTATGTAATAAGATAGAAAAGTGTACATCACACAATTGTATTACCATCATATATACAATGCAAGAACCATCACAAGAAAAATAAGAGAGGGAACAATTATTTTTTCAAAAAATTCATCTCTCCAAAGAAAAATTTATGGTATCAGAGCAGCCAACAACCTCCTCTTTCTTATGGTGCTTCAAACAGTAATTTTAACTCACGGTGACTTTCATCCCTCCCGTTTTTTTTTTCTAACTATGAGGAAAAAATTGATCGGAGCAGTTGGATTTTTTCGAAACCAATCGTGAAAAGGATCCTTGCTTTCCTTCCCATATAAACGAAAACATTAGGATGTTCAAACATTTTATGAGTCCTTTTTGTTTCTTTTCCTTCACCTTTCTCTATAGTAGTAAGCAATGCAAGTCAGCAGGTTTAAAATGTTTTAAGTTAAGAGTTCAGTTATTGATTTTTACTCATAATATCTTTTTGAATAAACGATGATTAAATGTTTCCTATAGAATATTAATGATCATAAAGGATGTTACTTGCATAGTGAAAAGACTGATGGAATAGGCAGGTTCTAACTTTAAGTTTGGCAACATTCTAAACATTTGTGTTATTTTGATACCAAAAATGTTAAATCTATCTTGATTTTTTAAAGAGTAATGATCCTATGAAACCCTCTCATGCTTATGTGTGTAGGACACCAAAGGATCACCATTAAATGTGATACATATCTCTAGAAAAATTATCATATGGGTGTGGACTTGGCTTTTCTAAAGATCTGTACCAAATTTAATGGTGATCCTTTGGGGTCTTCCACACATGGGTGTAAGAGGGTCTCACAAGGTCATTTCCTTTTTTAAGTATATTTTGGTGGAAATTAAATTTGGTTTTCATGAGAGAGTTCATTTGGTAGTCATTGTGCGTTTTTGTAATTAAGGACGATAAAAAGCTTGGAAAGTTCTTTTGCAATTGGGATAGATTTAGAAGATGGAGTTTGGATAGGATAGAAATGTCCTTCTCTATATCTACAAAAGATCTAGGGTGTGGTTTGTATAAGGTTGAGGCCTTAACAATCAACGTAAGCTGCACCTTTTATAATATGTTGTTTCAGTATTAGAAATCTTTATAATGGCTTTAAAATTTATTTTCATCTTGAACTACAAAATTTAAAGATTAAAAAATAGCGTAGATCGAGCACATCTATGAACAATTGAAAATCTAGATAATGTATTACGCAATGCATTATTTCTAAAATTTGAAATCTATTTTTTCTCATGTCTATACATCTAGAGGTTGAGATGATCTAATTGATAGATTTTCATAATTGAAATAACCTCTTGTAATGAATTTTTGCACCTTAATTTAATTGTTTAAGGCCTCACCCTTATATAAACACTTTCCATTTATAAATGCATATACTATAATATTATTTTCAGGGCTAGACTTCTCTCTTTAAAATAGGAAAATGGTTTGATAGGTCTGCAGCTCTATTAAAATAAGTAAAACGTATCCTCATAACTCATTGAAAATTGCAATTCAAGCATTAGAAAACTTTTATATTAATCGTCTTGGCTTGAACATTATGGTTATATAAAAAAAAGGACTTCAAGCTCTAAATATAGTGTATATTGTAACAAATTACCTAAATCATTAATTTCGCCCTAAATATAAGTGTTCATAGATTCACCCATTTTTTGAGTTTTGAATTTCATTGTCGCTGTTGAAAATTGATTTTAGAGCCATCATAAAGATTTCCATTACTGAAAGTGCTTTCCGAATGAGGATTTGAAGTGAAGCTTTATTTTGTTTTCATAAAACTTAGGCCTTATAGAAACCTCATCCTTAAAATATTTTTTTTCTCAACTAGAGGGTGGCCCCATATCATATCAAGGGGGCTTATTTTAGGCTATTTAAGCATATTCGGAGGTATCCAAAGCTCTACCCTTAGGTATTGTAGCATTTGCAATTATTTATTTAGTTACGAGATAAATATAAGGTAGTTATTATTTATATAGTTATGAGATAAATATAAGGTAGTTTTACTTTCCACGGCATGATTTTCATAGTACCAGAGCTCAGAATTGATCATGGGCCACCAAACATGAGCACAAGTGTTGGCACTTGGTGGACCCAGACACCCGGTTGATATTTTTAAAAATACATATGACACTTCTAGGGCGTATCTAATGGTGTGTCCCATTTTTGGGCACATTTCCTTTTGAAATTTGATATTTCTTTGCATAGAAATACCATTCTTCAACGAATAATATATTATTTTAAAATAATAAAGTAGTTTAGAATAAAATAAGGATATTTTTATTTTCTATTGAATGTGCGAGTGGTGTGGCCATATGATTTTGGATGAATACATCTATGCAATAAAAGTGCTATATTTTGAATTAAGAAACATCTACTTTTTTTTTAGTTCTTTTCCATATTGTCGTGACATAACGTTTCATTGCACTATGAGAAATTTTTATGAATAAAATTCTAATTCACAAAGTAACATTTTTTAAACTATTAGTTTTTTTTTTTTTTTTGATGCCTTACTATTGTTCTGATATATGAATAGTTGAATACATAAATACAGATATAAACTATCCATAAATTTTAAAACACACACATACACTCACACACACACATGCTCATATTTGTAGACTTCCCATATAATGCATTGACATGTCATGTCTAGATATCATTTTTAAGGTTCCCGTTTCTAATACTCACATCATGTCATAAATTGACATGTGTGTCCCTTTCTACATAAAATAAATCATGGAACTCGCGGTTGGCCAAGACAATAAAGGGAAAAAAAATATTTTTCTCTAAGATTAAATAGTAGAAATCCACTTTTTATGTTTATAAACCTCGTCCACACCCTTTCCCCTCAGTTTCGAGTTATAACAGCATTTAAAATGCCGTATAAAATGGGGTAGTCATTACGTTACTTAAAGTACCATAATGCTAGGGCTTCACAATAGTACGACTACTGTGAAGGTTATTTTGGTACAAAAAAAAAAAAAGCCATAAAAAAAGTGTGGATGAGGTTATGAAAGTTGATGATTTTTCTCCAATTAAGCAAAAATAAAAATATATTTCTGATAATTTCCCTTATATTTATAGGTCCATTACTTATTTTTCCTTCCCTATGCATCCAAATTACATATAGATATATGTGTCACTTACATACACATAATTTGGATGAAAAGGTAGGGGGCATTTGGTGTCAGACGTTTAAACTATGTATGGGGTTTATATAGACCGAGGGTCTATATGGACCATGATTCTAGAGAAGGAGATTAGGGTATATATGGACCATGATTGATTTTAGGGTACCAAATAAATTGGTTGAAACCCCGTACAAAATCATCATCGAAAGGACCACAAGAGCACAAATTACATTGATTTTGAATTTCAATTTTAATCGTCTTAAATAAAAAAAAAGTAAAAATTTTCCAAATTACCCTTATATATTTTAGGCAGCCTGAGCAAATTAGGAGAA